>NC_060122.1:257206510-257509540 GCF_021461395.2 Schistocerca americana | reverse complement strand
CTGAGGTGCCCCAGACGCCAGATCCTAACCTGCCGAATCATCGCAGCACTGTGACTGAAAATGCTACTGAGATGGACGTTGATCCGGGAGTGGTACCTACTTCTGCTTTCCTTCAGACTGGTCCGGAGTCAGACGAAAGCCACCCGCCATCGGACTCTGAACGACTTGTTCGAAAACAAGGGTCGACACGAAAGAGAAAGAAACGTAGCCGTACACCCCCTGATGAATCCATTCTACGGATGGATACCGGGGATGCAGACCCGAAGATGGACGACAAACCGATCTCTGATGACCGAAAGGCTGATGCGACAGACCCGACACAGGCGACCACTGGCAACGAACACCCCTCATTACTGACGCCGTCGCCCCCACAGGTCGACGTTGAAGAGAGCCTATCCGATGAGACGAAAACTACGTCTCTTCTCCACGTGGATGCCGTGCACAGCCGATGTCCTACCGCAGCATCAGTCTCCTGGGCAGACGACGTGAAGATCGAAGGGACTGGGGTGGATGCTGCTGATGATGGGGCACCCCCATCGGTTGCGCCCGCGCCCGCAAACTCTCCACAATAGCAGCCTCTTCAGCGGACCGGCAAGATCGACGACCTCTCTCTCCTGAAGAAGAAGCCCCGCCTGTGCCTGTGGGACTCCAACACCAGCATTATCGTGTCGCAACGATTAACCTCGCGACCATTCGTGCGCCCCACAAACTAGCGCTGCTCCGCGATATGATTTATGATGCGGACATAGATATTGCGCTTTTTCAGGAAGTGCATGTCGCCGATTTTTCACCACCACATGGCTACACGGTGCATCTTTCTCCCGCCCCGCTTAGGACACCGGTAGTGGTGTTGCCATCATCTTACGCGAAGGTCTTCCTGCCGAAGATGTCCTATACCTCCCCAGCGGCAGAGGTATGGCCCTTACTCTCTTTAGCGTACGCATCATCATTATTTATGCGCCGTCGGGCTCCAGCTACCGTCGTGAACGCAATGCCTTCTTCGCGAATGAAGTCACACCCCTATTTATGGGACCACACGATGACTGGATCATGGGTGGAGACTTCAACTGCAACCAGCGACCTCAGGATCAATTGCCGCGTCACTCACCATGCGCAGCTCTGGAAACAGTCGTCACGCGGCTACAATTTGTCGACACGTGGAGACATGTTCACGGTGATCTTTTGGGCTTTACGTACCACACTGCGCACTCATCTAGCCGACTGGATCGCATCTACATCTCGCGATCCCTAATTCAACACACTCGACAGGCTGAAATCTGGCCTGTTGCTTTCTCAGACCATGAGGCTTACTTCTGTGATGTTGTTCTCACAAAACAGGCAGTATGGCACGGACGTGGTTTATGGAAACTGAACACGGCACTTCTTAATTCACCTGACTGTCGACTTCTAATAGAAGACACTTGGATCACATGTAATAGACGCCGACCCACGTATCCGTCTACCATATCCTGGTGGATCCAGTGTGCAAAACCTGCTCTTCGAAAAACTTTAATCCGGTATGGCAAAGATGTTGTCGCCTGGAGGAAGAGCACTATGGACTTTTACTACAGGATCCTACGAGAATGCTCCACGATGCCAGGCTCCCCTGAGCGCCATACAAGGATGAACCAAGCTAAGGCCCAAATTTCCAATCTCATGCGACGGCATTTGGAAGGGGCGATAGTACGATCTCGTACTGCTGATCGCATGCCTCATGAACATCCGTCTATGTACCATATCATCCAAGAACGACAAAATCGACGCCGAAAATTGATTCACGTCCTAACGGATCAAGAAGGGCGTCGCTACGTAACCCAATCTGCCATAGGGAATGTGCTTCACGCCCACTACCGGCAGCTCTACGCCGCAGTTCCACATTCCCCAGAGTTGATCGAGGAAGTCTCACAGCTCAACTTCGGTGGTATCCCAGGAGATGCGGCGATGGAATTGATGTCGGAGGTGACTGATGAGGAAGTCCGCGATGCGATCCGGGCAGGAACCATCAATCGCTCCCCGGGCCCCGACGGTCTTCCCCTCGAATTTTATCGCACCTTCCGTGATTTGTTAGAGTCCACCTTCACCTCCATCTGTCGGGAACTGATGTCTCCGGAAGTACCTGTGCCGGACGCTTTCATGGAAGGAATTATTATTCCTGTACATAAACCGCACGGTGGCAACAATATCAGTGATTATCGGCCCCTCACCCTCCTTAACAGTGATTTGAAAATCTTCACTCGCCTTTTGGCAGCACGACTTAAAAACGCTGCCCGATATGTTGTGTCGCCAGACCAAGCCTCTTTGGGAGGCGACAACAATATTCGCACGGCTTTATGCCGCTACAGGGATATGATCACCGTTACCCAGGCACAACGCCTCTCTGGGGCACTTGCGTCTTTGGACTTCAGTCAAGCTTTTGATAGGGTTGACCATTCGTTCCTTACGGCCGTTCAACACCATATGGGTTTCCCGGTCGCCGTTATCACGGTAGTGATGCGCCTTCTGCGGGGTGCCTCATCCAGGATTATGTACAATGGCAGACTCACTCCACCGATAATAATAGGTCGATCCGTACGTCAAGGTTGCCCTCTATCAGCAATTTTGTACGCCTTTTCCTTGGAATCCTTGCTATGTGGACTAAGACAACGTTTGGTAGGGTTGTCCATAGATCGCTTCCGATTTTGTTGCACGGCCTATGCTGACGATGTCGTCATCTGTTTACGTAATGCCGACGAAGTTCGAGCTGTTTTGACGTGGGTAGTGACTTATGGTGAGGCGTCGGGTAGCTCTTTAAACGTACGTAGGTCACAAGTTATGTTCATTGGCACGGGACTTCCCGTGGAGTGCGTTACACCTCTCACCACCGTTGATACCATTCGTTGTTTGGGAATAGATTTTTCATCTGATCTCCGGCGTTCAGCCACCATCAACTGCCGACGCCTCCTTTTAATGATCAGAGCAGGTCTTATGGACCATCGCCTTCGATCCCTAGATATTCTCCAACGAGCTCGATATGTCAATACATATATCGCATCCCTAGTTCCCCATGTAGCGCAAGTTCTACCTTTCCCGCTTACTGTGGCACGTCGCATGTTGGCAGCGATGGCATCTTTCGTCAGCTCTGGGATGTTGTTCAAAGTTAACTATGCGACCCTTACTCTTCCCCGTGAACGAGGTGGGACAGGTCTGTTTCACGTGCCGGATAGAGCTCGCGCCCTATTTGTCAGCTCCCAGATGACGGTATGGACACGTTGCCCAACGAGCCTCACTGGTCTCCTCCTGTCGGCATACTCGCCGGTCTCACTGTCAGTCCCAGTGATGATCTCGGATGTTCCGGCCCAGTTCCATTATATACGGTACTTCTTTCTGGAACTCAGTTATCTACGCCTCACCTTACCAAGACAGCTTTTACACAACACAAAGGCAGTATACAATGTCCTCCAATTAGGTCCGATTGAACTAAAGTTCCCACAGGTTGACTGGCGTCATGTATGGCGCGCGGTATTCGCCTGTTAACTTGACACGAATGTTCAATCTGTCTGGTACATAACTGTCAATGGTAAGCAAATCAACCAATTTCGCCTTCATCGTATCCACCTCGCCCAATCACCTCTATGCTCCACGTGTGGAGTGCCAGACAATGATGAACATCGGTTTGTTTGCGGACCGGCGGCGGAGGTTTAGCACTTGGTTCGACGTATTGTGGCTTTTCTAACGCGGGACATTCCGGATCGGATTACTCCCCTTTCATTATTATTTCCGGAACGTGACTATTTTCCTCGGACAAAGACCAATGCTGTGAATTGGATTCGCGGACATGCCATTCACTACTTATTTGGACAAACTGTAGACTCTGTACTCGATTTTTGGACATACCTCAATGACCGTCATTATGTCGTTGTCCGTCACCCAAAATACAGACAATTTTTCTCGAACTTCCTTGGGAGTGCTTTCCACGAGCCGCCTCGCAGCTGGAATGTGTTAAGCCAAGAGAGGAGAAGGTTTCCTGTTTGAACCAATGAACATTTCTGAACAATTGAACGGAACACATCAATTTCGAGAAGACGTGACTCAACATATTACCAGCGGGGCGCAGAAGGCCTCTGATCAATTACACAAAAAAAAAAAAAATAAATAAATAAATATAAAACAAAAAAAATTAAAATAAACTTCAGAAAAAGGTAGATTTTGTTTTGTTTGTAAGGATAGCCCTAACGTTGATTTCCCATATTTCCCCTGGTATATAGGCAGCTCTCTGGGGTAGGTTTAGTCAGGAGCCAACGCCTGAAGTGGACCAGATTTTTTTTTTTATAGGATGAAAAGTGGCGGTGGCACTTGTTTTTTTAGTTCCATTTTATAAAAAAGAAAAGAAAAAAAAACAAAAAAAATAAAATAAAATAAAAAAAAGGAGGTCGTCGGATCGAATCTCGCGCCATGCAACCTTTTTTTTTAGTATTTGTTTTTTGTAATTCAAATGCGTATACACACACACACACACACACACACACACACACACACATACACACACACACACATATATATATATATATATATATATATATATATATATATATATATATATAATTCCCGGCAATCAGTTGCAACAATTATGCATATAATAAGTTGTTGAAAGTCGTTTGTCGTGGAAAAACTGGCGACTTCGAACATAATTATGTTTTCCGCAACAAAAAAAAGGTGGTCAGCGTGACAGACTGTCAATCCTAAGGGGCCGGGTTCGATTCCCGGCTGGGTCGGTGATTTTTCTCCGCTCATGGACTGGGTGTTGTATTGTCCTAATCATCATCATTTCATCCCCATCGACACGCAGGTCGCCGAAGTGGCGTCAAATCGAAAGACCTGCACCAGGCGAACGGTCTACCCGACTGGAGGCCCTAGCCACACGACATTTCCATTTCCAATAAATACCCTTCACATTGTATACTAACATTTGATCAGATCTCGTTTCCATATCTTGATCTGCTTATAACTTATATGGGATGTTAGGAATATTTCGCTTTCACATTCGTTTGCACACATGAGAGGAAGTTACTGTACTTCACACAATCCATTTTATCAAGAATGTAAATAGATATAGATCTCATCTCAAGTTTAAAGAGAATTTCAGTAAGTCAGTTACAATAATCGTCTTAGTGTTGAAGCTCTTCTTCCCGTGTTTGCCTACAAATAGATTTTTTGGAGGACCTTGAGCAAAACACGTTTCTATCTTTCCTTTTATTTCCCAGACATGTTTCGCTGAAGTTTCACCATCATCAATAGGCTTTTATTTTCTTTCTACTAAACAGGAAAAATGCTCTTTACTACTTTTACAAATACAAATTTGATTTTTTAAACAGTATTTACAAAATTTAAAAAGGAAGTTTCGTATACATACCTAGTTACCACACGCTATGGTTTTCCTGTTTTTATGTTTTTCATTGTAGTGGTTTTCTTTCACAGATTGTCATATGCAACAATATAGAACATTATGGACATGAAACACAGCATAGCAAAAATCAACACTGACTTGAAAATTCTCGTATGCAGCAACAGCGCCTTCCCCCACAAAAACTAAAACAGAAGAAAACTACCAAATACAAAAAGCCATGGTCGAAGAAAAACAACTAATAAATGAATACACAGCTCTCTGCAACGGGATTCTGTTGTTTGCCGTCAGAGAACTATTAAATAACATTAACTCATAAACACACCTACCCACCATCCATCCATTCATCCATCCATCCACACACACACACACACACACACACACACACACACATAGAGAGAGAGAGAGAGAGAGAATAGCAGATACACCTCACAGAGGTTCAAAACTCCTGCCCAGCAAACATTCAACTGTTCAACTATCCGCCATCTTGTTTTCGTAGTTTGTAAACTGTGACAGTGGAAGTGGCAAAGAGCAGTTTTTCACTGTAAAGATAATGGGTAAATCAGAAAAACTAAGTGGAACATACTGCAAATACACACACACACACACACACACACACACACACATACACACACACACACACACACACACACACACACACAAATAAACACACAATGTTCCAAACCAAATTAATTAATGTTAAGCCTAACCACAACATTCCCAGACGCAAAATTCAGAAGTAAATAACTTCTCTACATTATGTTCTATATTTTTGCTGACGACGAACTATGAATGAAAACTACTGTTTGTAGAAAGACAATAAAAGATAACTGATGATGCTGAAACATCAGAAAAACATTCCTGAGAAATATTAGAAAAGATAAAGTTGCGTTTTGCTCAAGGCGGATCCCCTCCGAAAACAAGTCTATGTTAGCTACGTTTTGTATGCAACAATGTACGACCAACATGCTCTAAACACAAAGCCACAACGACCCCTATTTTTCATCGCAAACTATTCGAATTTCGCGGGGTATCTTACTTAATGTCGAAATATCACAAAAATTGTTTCCACTAACGAAATCATATGCAGCTTATTATGAAGTTGGCGAATGAAGCTATGAGAAAAGATACAATTACGTTTTTTTGGTATATTGTCTATAAAATCGTTTGACAAAGACTTATGAGCAGCTAGCACGTGCACACGTCCCTTTCTGCAGTGTAGTCGAAGTGAGCAGAGAATGTTTTTTTCATGACGGACGAAGTGCGCAGCTCACTAGGTGGCCGCAAACTGATGCTGTTTTCCCTTCAGAACAGAGGGGAAACTCGTACAGCACTGTGACGAGAATGTGCTCCTGTGCAGGGGCCAACTTACCTTGCACGAGCTCCAACGTGTCTTTAACATTCTTAAGTCTTGCTTACATTATCAAGTGCAATGTCATACCTGTGTCTCTGGTGCCTTTACCATTCCGAAAGCCAAACTGACAGTCATCTAACATATGCTGAAACTTTTTTTCCATTCTTCTGTATATTATTCTTGTCAGCCGCTTGGATGAACGAGAGAGAGGCTAAGCTGATTGTGCGGTAGTTCAAAGGTTTTCTGCACCAATTTCACCTCAGATTCCCTCCTCTGGTTGTCTTCATGAGCATAAGGAGTATATTTTTCCTGACGTTTGATGGTGCGTCTCCAGTATCACCGATTCTACGAACTACACTGTCCACTCACATTATTGTGACCACCTGTCAAAAGACTGAATAACCACCATTTGCAGCTCTGACCGCTGCGAGGCACGCAGGAAGAGAATCAGTGAGGTTCTGGAATGTACCGACAGGGATGTGAAGGAATTCCAGCTCCAGTGCCTTGGCCAGCTGCGGTAGGGTACTCGGCTAAGGAGCCATGATGCGAGTAGTCCAATCGAGATGATTGGGCTTAAATTCAAGGAGTTTGGTTGCCAGGGGAGTACGGTGAACTCATCCTCGTGGTCTTCAAACAAAACACATACACTGCGAGCTGTGTGACACGTTGCATTGTCCTGCTAGTATAAGCCATCGCGCCGAGGAAAGACGAACTGCATGTAGGGGTGGACATCATCGCCATGTGGAGATGCGTACTTGTGTTGATCCATTGTGTCCTATTGAATGAAGAGATGACGCAGGGAATGCCACGAAAACATTCCCCAGGCCATAACGCTTCGGCTGTTGTTGCAGGGTGTTTGCTTTTATACGTTTAACACCATACACGCCAAGGGTCATCTCTCCAGTGGAGCAAGAAACGTGATTCATCTGAAAAAGCCACCTGTCGCCAGTCAGTGAAAGTTCAGATGTGGTTCTGGGGTGCAAACTCCAGCCTCCGTCACCAATGAACAGGGGTCAGGGTGGGTGATTGTGCCACTTGCTGCGGAGGCCAATAGGCAGCAACGTTCGCTGAACAATCGTTGAGGAGACACTGTTGATAGCCCCTTGATCCAAGTGGGCGGTCAATTGCTCAACAGTTGGGCTTCTAGTCGCCCGTCCACATCTCCGCAGCCATCGTTCACCCTTTTATCTGTGGCCCTTCGTACACCATAGCTGCCTCGCTGCCGGTTTTGTATAGCGCCATTTTGCCACACACGGTATACTCTAACCACGGCGGCACCCGAACAGTTTACAAAGTTAGAAGTTTCCGAAATGCTTACAACATTGGCCCGAAAGGCAATGATCATGCCCTTATGGATGTCTTATAAATAACTCTGTTTCCGCATTACGACAACCACTGCACTGTTTTCAGCACTCCCCCCGAAACGCTTTTTATACCCTCCATTGCAAGTGCTGCACCAGCCGTGTGTGAGTGGTTATTGCACGCGGACGTCCAATACAGACCATGGCCACATTAACTTGAGTGGACCGTATAACTGAAACTGTCTTCTGACTATCAGTTCCCACAGTAATTTTAGAAATTCTGTAGGAATTTTATCTACGCGTTCTACCTCACTTGTCAGCAAGTCTTCCAAAGCTCTCGTTGACTCTAATGCTGGATCCACATAGTCTTAAATATCGACTCAAACTGTAAGGTATACTACAGAATGTTTGCAAAGTGATAACAAATTTTCGTTACCCTTGGTATTCGTCAAAAATTACGTAAGAGTACAAAGAATTTTATGGTGCGGAATAAGAATCCTTGCTACCTGCTGGCATGATTCGGTGGTCACTAAGAAATATTATATATTTCGCTATCGCCTTTCTAACACCCCATTCTGAGTTGAGTCCTAGTAACCCACAGTTCAATGTATGAAGAGGTACTTGTAACAATTATTACGTTAAAGAATATTTTCGCGTATGGTGTTCTTATTGAATTTTTAAAATTGGTGATTTTAGAAGAATCTCAAAAACTAATTGTAATGTGGTATTATTACGTCTTATCTGGGGCGGCAGTTGAGTGAGAAGATAATTAAATGCTCATATTAAGCATCTTAGGAAACGTGCCTGAAGCCTTATCCATTAGTTCAGAGACTATCTTTTATTGCAGTAATTTTCAAAATATTTAATTTCCTGGTAACCGTGTGCCACCAGAAAGGGCACGCGAAATAATATTTCATTTGTTGAATGCGTGTCTCTCCTGTCACGTCAACTGGCAAGTCTTTGTCCTCGTAGAATCATTCAGTGTACTTTTTTCACTTATGTGTTCCCTCCTCTGCATTTATCAGTGGAAATCACATTGCAGTCTTGACATTGACATCCATGTTTCTAATGCACCGAAAATTGGTGTGACTTTTCTATATGTCGCATCAATCCTTCGGAAAATCTTTCGTCTTGAGATTTCCTCACATTTTTCCCGCAGCCATGTCGCCTTAGCTTCTCTGCTCACCCTATTTATTTCATTCCTAAGTGACTTATATTTCTGTTTTCCTAAACTTCGCTGAACATTTCTGTATGTCTTTCTGTCGTCGATCAACTGAAATATTTCATCTGTTACTCATGTTTTCCTGGCAATTACCTTTCTTGCTACTATCTTCGTCCGTCCAACTTCTGTGACTGCCCTTTTTAGAGCTGTCTATTTCTCTTCAGCTTAACTGCTCACTGTCATACTCCTTATCGCAATATTAACATCTACACAGAATTTCTATGAACCCCACAATTCGGCGGTACCACAGTGTACCACATCTTTCCACAGTGGTACTTCCAGACGATCTTTGTAAACTGCAGCCTAATTTTTATTATAACTAAATTTTGATCCATGGCTATTTTTGCCCCTGGGTACGCCTTACAATCCAATATATTATTTCAGAATATCCTTCTGGCTGTGACGTAATGTAGTTAGAATCTTCCTGTATCTTCATTCCTCTTCACAGCATACTTCATCTTTTTGAGAGATTTGAATAATATCTTCGCTCCAGAATGAGATTTTCACTCTGCAGCGGAGTGTGCGCTGATATGAAACTTCCTGGCAGATTAAAACTGTGTGCCCGACCGAGACTCGAACTCGGGACCTTTGCCTTTCGCGGGCAGGTGCTCTACCAACTGAGCTACCGAAGCACGACTCACGCCCGCGAAAGGCAAAGGTCCCGAGTTCGAGTCTCGGTCGGGCACACAGTTTTAATCTGCCAGGAAGTTTCAATATCTTCGCTGTTACCGGTTGAAGCTTATTACACAATTCAATTAGTTTTTCTCATTTCTTTCTGAGACAGATCCCATATTTTCCCGCAATTCTTCCCTATTCCTTCCCCTACTACCGTATTCCAGTAGCCTACGACAATTAGAACATCTATTAAATACTGGATCACACTCTCACTATCCTCACACAACTCTTCCATCTCTTCATCTTCTGTTTCTGACAGCAGTCGGTACAGCTGAACTATAGTTCCTGCTGCGGAATTCCTGTCGACTCTGAAGAGAAGAATCCATCACTGAGTTGCTCAAAGTAACACATATTTCTCCCTGCCTTTCTGTTCATAATGAATCCTACTCTTGTTATAACATTTTCTGCTGCTGTTGATATTACCCTAGATTCCTCTGACCAGAAATGTTTATCTTCTTTCCATTTCACTTCACTGGTCCCCCGCCCCCACTCCGCTAGATCATACCCAGAGTGAGCTTTTCCATTTTGTTTTGTAGATTTTATATCTTCCACACCACGTTCAATCTTCTGACATTCCACTCTCCGACTCGTTGATTGCTATTCTTCTGTTAGTTAGTCAATCTTTTTCTCATAGTTAGCCTTCCAGTTTTGGCAATTCTCTCCCTGAAATCTCGGTGGAGGACTAACATGGAATCCTTTGCCAACGGAGAGCGCATTACATTTCTTTCCATTACAGACCACATATCCTCTGGATGAACGTTGTGTGTCTTTAATGCATTATTTTCCACTGCATTCTACGCTATCATTCCTTTGATCACTGCTGATTCTTCCGCCTTTTAGGGACAGTCCCAAATCAAAGGCAAGACGTTTCTGTGAACCTCTGTCCGCTCCTCCGCTCTCTTTGACAAGGTCGTAGGCAGAACGAGGGTCACTCCTTACACCGGAAATCTTTGGTCGCCATTCCTCACGATTTTATTCAAACGTTAAGCAGCGCTGGAATCTAACCAGAGACCAAGATGCTGCTCTTAGACCACGGGTTTCATTACGGTATCGTTGTGAATATGAAAAAATCGAGTGCCGAATATGAAGATGAATACGAAAGTTAGTGTCTGTACTTCCTCCCCTCCCCCCCCCCCCCCCCCCCCCGCCCCACGCCTGTTAACGACCACTTCCCGTTTTCGCTGTGAAAGTCGCCGAATGCCCTCTCCGTCTCGACGTAACAAAGTCTACAGTGCTTTGAATGTACCTTATTTTATCCTGCTACTTCATGTTCTAGCTCACCACGTTTGTCTGATTTTGGCAGGCGATTTGCAATGTCATGCAAATGTGTTTGGTAAGGACTGGAAGAACTAGTCAGCTTCCCCACACTCACTTTTATTTATTTATTTACTTATTTACTTGTTTTACAGTTCGTGATACGAGAGAGTGCTGAACCTGGAGGATAGTCTACTTACGAACACATCATGTTTCTTGGTCCGAATTTCAATCTAATAACTGATTTTATGATCACACGAAGGAAAACGCAGTAAGTAACAGTAGCAGAACTGTACACGACGTTCAAAGACGTCTCCATGCAATTCCTGGTGCATATAAATATGGTACGGGTGGAATCGATGTTGATGTAGCATTGTCAACACCGACGTTTTTGAGATTCCCAATTCCCGCGCAGTTTGGCTGCTACTGATGTGCGGATTAGCAGCGACAGCAGCTAAAACACCTACTTGGGCATCATCATTTGTTGCAGGTCGTGGTTGACGTTTCACATGTGGCTGAACACTTCCTGCTTCCTTAAATAACGTAACCATCTGGAGAACGGTCCGGACACTTGGATGATGTCGTCCAGGATACCGAGCAGCATACATAGCACATGCCCGTTGGGAATTTTGATCACAATAGCCATACATCAACACGATATCGACCTTTACCGCAAGTGGTAAACGGTCCATTTTAACACGGGTAACGTATCACGAAGCAAATACCGTCCGCACTGGTACTTATACGTTTGTGACTATTATAGCGCCATCTATCACAAAGCGATAAAAGTGGTCCAACTAAAACAATCATATTTCTTTACGTACTACACGAATATGTAACAAAAAATGGGGGTTCCTATTTTTAAAAAAACGCAGCTGATATCCGTTTGACCTATGGCAGCGCCATCTAGCTTTCCAACCATAGCGCCATCTGGTTTCCCTCTTCAAGCTAGACGAGTTTCGTTCTTTGTAATTTTTTCGTTTGATGCTTATTTCGTGAGATATTTGGCTCGGTCACTATCAATGGACCACCCTGTGTATGAAGTTCATCTCAGGAATTCAGTCCATATCACATAAAATAAATATTACTGTTTACAGTATAATTGCAGCAATACAAAAGTAAAGATTTTTGTATCGCTTTTGTTCTTTCTTCCTATACTTGTAGACCTATACGTTTTCTCCCCGCGATAAACACGCACAAATCTTACGTTTTTTATAAAACGTGAAACAAAAACTTCTTTAACTGATTAAATTTCCGGTTCTATGTTACTTTCGCTACCAGTTTCTTCGTCAAGTTACGCGTCTTCAGGCTCCTGCGTAAAAACAATAACCACAACAGTGTAAAATGCATAACAAAAGGAGCGATGTAAAATTTAGGAAATCAGATTATATACAGCGGTAATATAAACCAAACTGTACAGGGAGTGACATCAAAGTTAAAGATAAATTAAGGAATAGCTGTATGAATTTAAACTAGAGAACAAATACATATGCCATAAAATAGTAAAAGAGAACAGTATTCATCACACTTCTAACGAAGAAGGAAGAAGAGAAATATATAATCTAATAGAGGTGAAAATTAGATGTTATGCATACGAAACCACGTTGTCACCTACTGGAAAACAACCAGTACGTGATGCTAATGTCAATACCTGTGTATCATCTGAAGCGAGTCATTCACAGTCATATAATGATGAGGGCAGTCAGAAGATATATTTATTAATATGTTGTCATATATCTGTAAAACATAAAGCTACTTTCTGGAGGTCAACAGCACGTTAACTACATGTATCACCATGTCCCACGGACTAATAATAATTAATAAAACAAGAATATAAAGTTACATCAAGATAATCTGTCAGTTACAGATTCACAGGGTGAATAAAAACATTTTAATGAACCAAAATGTGAAGCTAATGTAGCATACCGTACCGAATTCCCACTAAGCAGTATGTATCGAAACATCATGTGAAAAATCATAACACCATTATCATGAAAGAGGGGAGTCAGCCGGTAGGCAGGCGTATGGCTAGGTGATACACCAAAATATAAACTATAAAATAAATCTCAAGAAGAGTACTGCAATATAAACACACTATATGAGAAAGAAGTCCATTTCAATCAGAACAACTAAAGGCATGTACGTAGACCTTATGCAGCAAAAGACAGAGGTAGGTGTTACCTACAACCAGAAAATTACCCATTAAAACAGGCCTAAATAAGGAACAGATCCACTTGTGTGGTAAATACTAGATTAGGGTGAGGGGAAAAGGTGTGACGAGAGGCCGGTCGGAGTAGCCGAGCGGTTCTAGGCACTTCAGTCTGGAACCGCGCGACCGCTACGGTCGCAGGTTCGAATCCTGCCTCGGGAATGGATGTGTGTGATGTCCTTAGGTTACTTAGGTTTAAGTAGTTCTATGATCTAGGGGAATGATGACCTCAACTGTTAAGTCCCATAGTTCTCAGAGCCTTTTTTTTTTGTGACGAGAGAATCCACAGATATGCAGAGAACCATATGTATGTAATTATGTCATAATTTACCCAAAATATGCAAGCAACAGGTCAGAAGGGGATATCAGTGAAGATGCACAAACGAAAGTGTCTAGTAGCTACAAAAACATGAAGGAAATAGCATATTAACGCCGTATACCTCCTTCGTATTCAGTCAAGAGTCATGCAGAAACATCTATATGTCATGCAATAGAACAGAATGCAAGGGAACAGTCAAGGCGGTAACACGGGCAACCAATGGATCATATGTTTCCCAAATATGACAAACAATGGACATGTGTCAGCATAAACTATACAACATGTAACATAACAGTCGGTACCTTCATGAGTAAGTGATTAAGTGAGAATATGGATAACAAGAAATATGCGGGAAAACTATGACGGGTATTTTCACTACGTAAGAGAGAATTGTGAGCATTATGAACAACATAACCACTACAACTAATAAAGGTGTAGATGCGCGAAAACAAACACCCGTCATGTACCATCAAAAGTATGTATAGAGGGAAAACTCACAACATTAACACCATAATGCTAACAAATGTAGTGTACACGTTAAAGAATGACAGTAAGCAAGTGGGTAGCTCAAGGCAAGTTATGTTGCACCATACAGGACTCGTGGAATATTAAAAAGGTACTAAAAACACAAAACATCTATATCATGAATAGCAACCATAAGGTTCTAATGCAGCCTAGAAAAATTATGTCGATAACTAAATAAGAAATTGTGTGAAGAAACATCCATCATTGAAATTATCAATGAATTAACTGATCAGAAATTTAAAACTTCCAGTATATTGTACATTAGTCTGCAACACCACTTCGGAACCCAAGCCCCTGTACTTTACGCGGAACAGTCTTAAAAGAAAGATGCAAGTTGCATAAGCCACCTAACAGTGGCCATGGTGTAGAAACAATTACGTAATACACTGGAAATGGAAATGAGCGTTTGGCGCCATTAGCCGGGAGGCCCCTGACGGGGCAGGTCCGGCCGCCTTGGTCTTATTACATTCGACGCCACATTGGCCGACCTGCGCGCCGGATGGGGATGAAATGATGATGAACACAACACAACACCCAGTCCCTGATCGGAGAAAATCCCCGACCCAGCCGGGAATAGAACCCGGGCCCCTTAGGTCGGCAGGCCGTCACGCTGACCATTTTTTTTTAATCTCCGACCCAGCCGGGAATCGAACCTGGGCCGTTGGGCATGACATTCCGTCGCGCTGACCACTTTTTTTTTAATAATCTTTATTGAACAAACTAAAAGTACATATACTATACACTATGCAAGAGTTCTTCAAGGTACCATTTAAACATATACAAATGACTGTTAGTTAAACAAAAAATGTTAGAAAAACATTAAATACAACAAAATATAACATATTCTGTCTTCTTCCTTTTTTTTTTATTTGTTTTTGGTCGATGCATGAGAAGGGTGTTGCATCATGTGACAGATAGGTATGGCACACCCCAACTTTGAGGGGGGTCAAGGAAGACGCTGCGGAAATAACCGGCAAAAGTTTGTCGGTAAGATGGTTTTCGGGTGAGGGTGCTATGCGCGGTCACAACTTTGTACCAGAAGTCAAGGACTGTATGCGGACCACTCTGAAAGAGGTATTCTAAAGCCTGTCCTCGAAACCAGATTATGGTATGTTACTTAGCAAGAGGGTAGTGAAATGTCTGGGGCAACAACAGGAAATCCGGGGTTATCGTCGTTGGCGGGGCACGGAGGTAAAAGCCCACGATTCGTTGGATGAGGAGCCATACGTTTCTTTTCAGGGAGCACGTAAGACGGTGCTCGTCGGTGTGTTCGAGCTGACAGTCAGGGCAGAGTGGGGAGGTGGCCAGTCCTATGCGATAAAGTCGACTATTAGTAGGGAATTTGCCATAGACTAAAACATACCAGAGTGCAGACACAGACGACGGTAAAAAGGGGGCATGCACACAGCCCCAAACCGTTCGCCAGTTAATGTCAGGATGCTGTAGCACCATGGGGTCGCAAGGGTTGGACAGCATAAACAAACGATAATAATCTTTTGTACGGGGAGGACGGGTGACTGGAAGATCAGTCCGAACGTAACTGAGTTCTATGAAACAATTGGCGACGTGGTACAATAATGGAGAAATAGGTGCCACATTGATCGGTGGATCGAGAGAAGGTGGTCGGAGCATATCTAAGAGACTGCGTGTTAACGACGGGATCGGCCCCTGCCAGTGCCGCAACAGACTGTGGACAAAGAATGCAGAAGATCATGCCCGCACGGTGACGAGTCCGAGGCCACTTTTTGCAGGAGGCAGTGTTAGAGTGCTGTAGCGGGCTTTGAAAAGTACACCTGCTGACACGAAATATCCAAAGGCTGATTGGATGCGGCGGCCAAGGTGTAACGGCACTGGGAGGATCTGGGCGGTGTGTACCAGTTTAGGGGCGACACACATGTTGACATAGGACACACGTTGGAGTTGGTTTAAGTTACGGTGCACTTGACCGCGGACATGGTGCCGAATCGACTGCAAAAGCCGCCAGTAAGCGAGGGCCACTGTTCGGTTTGTGGAGCTCGTAAATTCGATACCCAAGTAACGAAGGGTGGTACTGACAGGGAGTGGGGTCGGCACCATAGCCAGGAGGCCGCGGCCAATGTGCATCATAGTCGATTTACGGACATTAAGAATGCTACCAGAAAGACGTCCATACTGGTGGATCCATTGGATGGCGTCATTGAGTTCCTTGGAGGAGCAGGTGAGAAAGAGGTGGTCGTCCGCATAAGCCCCGCAGTGAAAGGTGTGGTCACGCAAAGTGAGACCCTGCAGTCTAGAGGTAAGACCAGTGATGAGGGGCTCAAGTGCAATGGCATATAGTAAAGTAGACATAGGGCATCCTTTACGCACAGATCGGCGCATAGGAATCGGTCCTACAAGCCTCCCATTGAGTTGTACCATCGAGACCGCCGAAAGTAGTAACCGGCGAATGGCAACGACAAAAAGTAATGGGAACCCCATACGTGTCGCCACCATGACGAGGAATGGGTGGCGAACGTGATCAAAGGCACTCGTGAAATCGACGGATACCAGTGCTGCTCGAAAGCGACAAACCGACGCCAGTGCGATGAGGACACGGCATTCTCCTAGGGCTGTTTGTAAGGTGGCCCCACAAGCACGTGTAGTCTGCTCCGGTGAAAGGATCGTAAGTAAGACGGTGCGTATGCGCGCTGCTAAGAGGCGTGCATAGATTTTATAGTCTGCATTCAGTAGTGTAAGGGGGCGATATGCAGTGACATGAGACCCTCCCTTCGGCTTAGGCACAGGTAGAAGAATGCCAGTGACGAATTCAGGTGGAATTAGGAAGGACGGAATAAAGAGTTCCTGAATCATTTCCGTCCAGCGAGGAAGCATTAACGTGGTGAACGCCCGGTAAAATTCCACTGGCAGACCATCTGGTCCTGGTGATTTGTTCTTGGCCTCTTTGTTGATCGCATCTACCATCTCTTCTGCGGTGATTGCAGACATCATGGACGTTGACTCTGCTACGGTGAGGGTCCGATCAGGGGAAGGACGGAGATCATCAGGAATTGACATTGCCATCGGTTCATCATCATAAAATTGGCGATAATGTTCAGCAAAGGCAGACAACACTGCCGCCTGTGTTGTGTGGTGAACACCGTCGGAGGCCGTGATGTTGGGGACGAAAAGTCGACGTCGACGACTATGGTCGGATGCGGTATGGATTGTGGATGGGGTTTCGTCGTGGAGGAGGTCTTGTCGTCGGGAACGCACCACGACACCATGCAGCCGTGCACGTTGGAGAGAGAGGAGACGAGCTTTAGTACGCTGTCGTTCCCTATGGGTATCAGGTGATGGCGCATCGAGCTCACGGAGGGTGGCGTAGTGAAAATTTGTGGTGTCTCGATGCCATGCTGCTGCTTCCTTGCTACATTGCATGAAGACCTTTCTGGTCGCAGGTTTGGCACATTTGAGCCACCAATGGAACGTGGATGTGTACTGCGGGAGGTGTCTTTCGCAAGACGCCCATGTAGTGGCAATACATTGTCGGCAGTGTGGATCATTAAGGAGGGAGGTATTAAGCTTCCGGTAACCTCTGCTGCGCCACACTGACTGAGGTGGCAGAGCTAGGGAGCAAATGACGGTGCAGTGGTCCGAAAATGCAAGGGGCCATCGTTCAGCTTGGGCGACTTCATTGCCAAGGTGTTCAGAGACATAAAACCGGTCCAGTCTGCTCTCAGAATGTGCTGTATAATGGGTAAAACCGGGGGTATTGCCATGAATTTTCTCCCAAACGTCCACTGGATGAAAATCTTCGATTAAGTTGAGCAGCGCCGGGCATGGCGAATAACCAGGCATTTGGTCCTGCGGATGGAGGACGCAGTTGAAATCGCCTCCCATGATAAGGCGATCATAGCGTCAATAAAACAAGGGCGCCACGTCAAGTCCGAAGAAAGTGGACCGCTGCCGACGGATCGTGGAGCCAGACGGAGCGTGGATATTGATGACGCGCGTGTTGAAGATGGTAACAGCCACGTCCCTTCCACAGGGAAGGATTGTCGTGTCCTTGAGTGGGATTCCTTCGCGTATGTAGAAAGCCACTCCACGCCCTGATTGATCACATGTGGACGTGTATGAGTCGTAGCCGTAGACTGGTGGTAGTGTGGCAATGCGCACTTCCTGAAGAAGGGCGACGTCGACGTCA
Source organism: Schistocerca americana (assembly GCF_021461395.2). Taxonomy (NCBI): domain Eukaryota; kingdom Metazoa; phylum Arthropoda; class Insecta; order Orthoptera; family Acrididae; genus Schistocerca; species Schistocerca americana. Next base: position 257,491,139 of record NC_060122.1, on the reverse strand, counting down.
GAGGCCCGAAGCGTGTCACATAGGAGTTGCAGCTTAGGTGCACTGTCGATCATGTTTATGTTCAGTGTGGCGAACCGGTACGTTTGTTTCAGTGGTGGTGGACGCTCATCTGCCAAGGGAAGTATGAGGAGGGCACCGACAGGAAGTCCCGTCCCATCAGCTGCAGTGCCTCGCTTTGATGTTAACAGGCAGCCTCGTCCGGCGGAGGCAATTCATCCGGAGGAGGGGGCGTATCTTCCTCAATGTCGTCGGCCCATGCTACTGTGCCGTGGGTCTGTCCAATGTCCATGGAAATTGCGTCGTGGTGAGAGAGATCTGTAGTTGTCGGCGAGGACACAGGCGTCTCAACCTGCGCACCGATCGTTACACTGTGCGTGGCGACCTCCATGGTGGTCCCGTTCTGCGAAACGTCTTGTTCATCGTGAAAGTTGTCCGCCGACCTCTGCGTGGAAATGTCGGCTAGCTGGGTGTCGTCTTCGTCATCGCGGGTGGCGACGCTTTGAGAGCCCGTGGGTGAACGGCGGCGGCGTTTGCGCCTACGTGGCGAGCGTTGTTTGCGCACGTGTTCCTCAGTGTCGGACGACGGCAAGGAGGAGCTTCGACCTGGCTCGAAGGCGTCAGTGGGTACAATGAAATTGTCAAGCCGGTGTTGTGAAGAAGTACTGGTTTTCTCAGCGTCCCGTGCGGGAGCCTGTTCGGCGGCGAGGTTGTCAGGTGGGACGTCTGCACCGTCCGTAGGTAACTGGGACGGTGGGACGTGCCGATCGGAAGGACCGGGCGACGGACTGGACGAAACTGTAGACGTGGCAAGAGCCGCTGCGTAAGTGACCGGTAGGGCGGTCATCGTGGGTGTGACGGACGCTTCCGACAACGGGAGCTGCGCGACACGTCGCTGAATGCATTCAGACCGTAGATGACCTGCTTTCCCGCAACCGGAACAGGTCCGAGGTTGGCCGTCGTATATTATAATGGCACGGCAGGTAGGTAGGAAGGCAAGTGTTTCTGCAACTCGATGCGGACCTGTCTAACACCGTTTAAAACGGGATAGGTTTGAAATTGTATCCATCGTTCGGCAACATGTTCCAGAACGTTGCCATAGGGACGGAGCGCCTCGATGACGACGTCTGCAGGTAGTTCGATCGGCAGTTCGAAGATTCTTATCGTTCGTGTGCCGAGACCTGCGTGATCGCCAGAAGCGCAGTCCACGTTTTGCCTCTTGAAGCACCTTGTCGCGCGCCACATCGTTCATCATTTTGACGTAGACGGTACTGCTAATTATGGGCAAGTGGATACCAATTAGATCCGTTGGTGGCATTTTAACTTCATCGCGAATAAATCGTTCTACCTCCAGGGCCTTGGGTCGGGCGAAGTCGCCGACAGTTGTGCGCCATGGTGGTCTAGAAGGAAAACGGCACTTACAGCGGCCGAAGTAAACACAAACACACGGTGCGCGCCTCGCCAGAAGCGCTCTGGCGCGTAACCTCCTCGCAGCACTGCCGGCGGCAGACTGCCCTTTCAGCTGTCGGGGCGGACCTTAATACACTGACACGAACAAAAAAGAAAAGATCTGAAAAGAAAGTGTGGTGTCACCGCCAGACACCACACTTGCTAGGTGGTAGTTTTAAATCGGCCGCGGTCCATTAGTACATGTCGGACCCGCGTGTTGCCACTGTCAGTGATCGCAGACCGAGCGCCACCACAAGGCAGGTCTCAAGATACGGACTAGCACTCGCCCCAGTTGTACCGACGACTTTGCTAGCGACTACACTGACGAAGCCTCGCTCCTTTGCCGAGCAGATAGTTAGAATAGCCTTCAGCTAAGTCCATGGCTACGACCTAGCAAGGCGCCATTAGCCTTACATAGCAATTGATACTTATCGTATAAAGCATGTCTCATCAAGAACGATGTATACAACAAGGATGGATTAAAGTTAAGTATTCCAAAAGCTACGTACTTTTCTTTATAGCATTCATTACGTATCCTGTTTCAGACCTCACGCCATCCTTCGTGTGTTTATAGCGTGCATTGCGGTCCCCTCAAATCACTCTGTGTCGGCACTTCTGTCGACACATCATATGGCGACGAGTCAAAAAAGGGTCTTGTTCTTTCTACTTGCTTACATTTACTTGTGTCATGGCTTCTCCAGATGTACTGTCCGAATTTTATCGCTTGCAGAATCAGCAGACGCAGGCGTTATTGGATGCCCTTGGACAGCTCGTCCAGGGTCAAGGTGCAATGCAAAACGATACGGCAGCCGCCGCTCCACCGCTACCGCAGCCACAACATGCTGTTGCACCCCCGTTCCGGCCATTTGACCCAGCTATGGAATCCTGGACGAAGTGGTCACGCCAATTTGGATTTCATCTCGCCGCCTACAGAATTCAAGGTAACGAGCGGCAGCCTCACTTATTGTCTTGTGTCGGCGTGCACACGTGCCGTGTGATAGTGAAATTATTTCCCCATCGCGACGTACCAACTCTGTCCTACGAAGAAATTTTGTCTGCTTTAGATGCCTATTTCAAGGAAACAGTTAATGTAGTTGCAAAAAGGTATACGTTCTTTCGTACAAAACGTACGGCCGTCAAACTAATCGGGAGTGGGTTCCAACTTTGCAAGGCCTTACAAGGGATTGTGCTTTTGAGTGTGAATGTGGACTCCCTTATTCAGATACTATGGTCCGTGATGCAATTGCACAGAACGTTTCTCATGTTCGTATACGGGAGCAAATTTTGAAACTAGTAAATCCCTCCCTTCAACAAGTGATAGACATATTGGATAGGCAAGACACACTTGACTTTGCTCAGGAATCATTTTCAACTTCGCCAGCTGTGTGTCACATTAACCGGCCCGCCGGGCGAGCTGCACGGAACGATAAACAGCCCTCGCGCTCGTCCGCGCAGCTGCCGCCTAGCTCTCCACGTGTGCCGCGCAAGCATACAAATGCAGTGAAATCATGCCCGCGGTGTGCAACTAGACATTCGCGTGACAATTGCCCGTCACGCCAAGCTATTTGTTTTTACTGTAATAAGAAAGGACATGTTCAAAGTGTTTGCCAGAAAAAGCTCAGATCAGACACTCTTAATCATTCCAGGCTCTTTGCTTCGCGCCGGAATCGAACCAAGGACACTCAGGCTCGTGGACCTTCGCCCGTGGACATTCATGTAGTTAATTCCACTCCGTCCAGTGCCACTTTCTCTAACAGTGACTGTGTTCGTCCCACAAAAAGTGTGCGTCGACGTCGCCGGAAATCACGTCAATTAGCAAGTGATGCTGTACCTGTATCAGTTCAAATTGCACGAGACAGTCGTTCTTGTTGTCAGCAGGACAATAAACGTTTTGTAGATTTGGACTTTCATGGCAAGGTCATACCATTCCAGCTCGATACCGGAGCTGCAGTTTCATTGATCAATCACGACACGTACAAACAACTGGGCAAACCTCCATTGCGTGCCGCAAATGTTCAACTCACTAGTTATTCAGGACAGCATATCCCTGTGTTAGGACAGTGCACTCTTCTTGCAACATACAAGGGACAAACAAAACTTGTGTCATTTTACGTTCATCGTTCTTCTACTGCAGTGAACTTGTTTGGTTTAAAAAAAATGGTTCAAATGGCTCTGAGCACTATGGGACTTAACATCTATGGTCATCAGTCCCCTAGAACTTAGAACTACTTAAACCTAACTAACCTAAGGACAGCACACAACACCCAGCCATCACGAGGCAGAGAAAATCCCTGACCCCGCCGGGAATCGAACCCGGGAACCCGGGCGTGGGAAGCGAGAACGCTACCGCACGACCACGAGATGCGGGCTTTGTTTGGTTTAGATTTATTTCAGTTGTTTAACATGTCTATAGTAAATCAGGTCCTCTCAGTGAATCAGACTGTGCCTTCAGACAGTGTTTCTCGTCTGTGTGAAGAATTTGCAGACATTTTTGCACCGGGCTTAGGTTGCGCTCAGAACTATGAAGCACATTTGGAACTGAAAGTCAACGCGCAACCGAAATTTTTCAGAGCGCGCAATGTTCCTCATGCATTGCGTGATGTGGTCGCAAGAACATTACACGATTAAGAATCACAAGGTGTAATTGAACGTGTGCGGGCTTCTCTCTGGGCCTTGCCCTTAGTAATTTTGCCAAAACCTTCGGGAAAATTGAGACTTTGTGTGGACTTCAAGGCAACTGTGAATCCACAACTAGTGATTGCAACTTTTCCTTTACCCCACCCGGAAGATCTTTTTGATAAACTGTGCCCGGGTAAATACTTTTCGAAGTTGGACCTAGCAGATGCGTACTTGCAAATACCGGTGGATGAAGAATCCCAGTGCGTCTTGGTGGTTAACACGCATCTTGGTTTGTACCGATTCAAAAGACTGCCATTCAGGTGTGCATCCGCCCCTGCATTGTTTCAGCAATATGTACAAAGTGTTTGTGCGTCGGTCCCTACTGCAGCGAACTATCTGGACGATATTGTGATCTCCAGAAAGACAGCAGAAGAACATTTAGCACACCTCCGGACATTATTTCAGGTATTGCAGCAAAATGGTCTTCGCTTGCGGAAGGACAAATGTGTGTTTTTTGCTCGTGACTTGCCATATCTGGGACATGTAATCAATGCCCAAGGCATACATCCCAGTCCAGAGCACCTCCGTACCATACAAGACTTGCCTTCGCCGCAGAATTTGAAGCAGCTACAGAGTGTGTTGGGAAAAATTAACTATTATCATAACTTTCTCCCGCACGCCTCTTCCATTTCAGCTCCGCTTGATCGCTTACGCCATAAAGGTGTTCCGTTCGTCTGGACGACGGAATGCGAACGCCCTTTTCGCCAGTTGAAATCGGCGTTGCTTTCAAATACTTGCCTTACGCCATTCGATCCCCAGAAACCCCTTTTGTTTATGGTAGATGCATCGGATTTCGGGATCGGTGCTGTGCTTGCGCACAAAGATGGATCGCATGATCGCCCTATTTCCTTTGCGTGCAAATTGCTCTCATCTGCGCAAAGAAATTATTCACAGATAGGGAAAGAAGCTTTGGCTCTCGTATTTGGTGTTACTAGGTTTCATGATTTCTTGTATGGTCGTCACTTTACCATCATCACAGACCACATACCTTTGACATCGCTTTTTCATCCGAACAAGCCTGTACCTCCACGTACAGCGCAGAAATTCATTCGCTGGTCTATTTTCCTCTCGCAGTACCGCTACGATATCTTTTATCGGTCCACTGCTAAGCACGGAAACGCCGATGCGTTGTCCCGTTTGCCTGTTGCTGAGGATAGAGCATTCGATTCTTCCGAACTTGCTTGCATGTTCATTGATTCGGAAATCGATGACGTGGTCGAATCGTTTCCGATTGATTTTCGTCGTGTAGCTACAGCCACAGCTGCTGACCCCGTCCTTGCTACCGTTTTGGGTTTTGTTGCTACGCAATGGCCCTTGTCAAAGTCACGGATCGAGGATCCGTTGGTTCGCCGATTTTTTGCTCATAAGGAGAGACTTTTTGTACGACGTGGTGTTTTGTTGTTGCGTTCTGATAATGATCAGTTCAGAGTCGTGGTCCCACGTTCGTTACAGTCCTCTGTCTTACGGCTTCTCCACCAAGGACATTGGGGTATAGTGCGAACGAAACAACTTGCTCGTCAGCACTGTACTTGGTTCGGAATCGATGCTGCGATTACGAATATGTGCTCTTCTTGCCTGGCGTGTGCCGAACAACAATCCGCACCGCCGCAGAAATTCTTTGTGTAGCCGAAAGCCACTTCCCCTTGGCAACGCTTGCACATCGATTTTGCTGGTCCATTCTGGAACGCTCGATGGTTGGTTGTGGTCGATTCTTTCAGTAATTTTCCTTTTGTTGTCCGGATGTCTTCCACGACGTCATCTGCCACCATCCAAGCGTTGTCTGCTATCTTTTGCATTGAAGGTCTTCCACTGACTATTGTTTCCGGCAATGGCCCACAATTCATGTCTGCAGAATTTCAGTCATTCTGCAAAGCCAATGGTATTCAACATCTGACATCCGCGCCGTTTTCGCCTCACTCAAACGGTGCCGCTGAACGACTGGTCCGGACTTTCAAGTCACAGATGTTGAAGTTGAAAGAGTCGCATTCTCGGGAGGACGCATTGTTGCTCTTTTTGTCTTCGTATCGCTCTCAGCCCCGAGATGGTTGCTCGCCGGCTGAGTTGCTCCACGGTCGTCCTCATCGAACCTTGATGTCTTTGCTGCATCCACCACATCAGGTTCCTGTGCAGTGGCAGACTCCTGCTTTTGCTCCAGGCGACGTTGTATTCTATCGCAACTATCGAGGTTCACGGCGTTGGCTCGCAAGGCGCATTCTTAGCTGCCTCGGCCGCGCGATGTATTTGGTTTTGGGGGCCTCTGGTGAGGTGCGTCGGCATCTCAATCAGCTGCGCCTCTGTCGTCGCACGGGTTCTGCCGCTCCCCGTCTGCTTTCAGCGACGGTGCCGTCCGGTCAGCGCCCTGGGGACCCATCTACTGGCTCGCCTCATTCCCAGGTGTTACCGACGCTGCCTTCCATTTTGCCCCATGGCGACGCGTCGCCGCCGCCGCCGCCGCCGCCGCCGCTTGGTCTCCCGCCGGCGCCGCCCGCAGTGGACGCTTCGCTGCAACCGCCAAGCGCCTCCCTGGGTCACGCGCCGCCGATCGCTTCCCGTGACCAGCTGTCCTCCGCCATGGAACTCTTGCCCGCTCCGGACCACACGGCGTCTTCGCGCGTCGGGTACCCCGACGCAATGGAGGTCGACCCTTCGGCCCCTCTTGTCTCTTTACGGGCGCATACACCGCATGTTGACGTGCACCCTGGACTAGGTTTTCAGGCGTTTCCTAGCTCCCCTCGGACCGAATGGCCGGGTGCGGGTGGCACAGCCTCGCCTGTTGTTAGGCTCCCCACCTCATCGCATACGTCAACATGGGGTCCTCCCCACGGCGGGCGGAAGCCTTATAACACGACCGTTCGTCGATTTGCGGGGGAGGAATGTGGTGTCACCGCCAGACACCACACTTGCTAGGTGGTCGCGGTCCATTAGTACATGTCGAACCCGCGTGTCGCCACTGTCAGTGATCGCAGACCGAGCGCCACCACAAGGCAGGTCTCAAGATACGGACTAGCACTCGCCCCAGTTGTACCGACGACCTTGCTAGCGACTACACTGACGAAGCCTCGCTCCTTTGCCGAGCAGATAGTTAGAATAGCCTTCAGCTAAGTCCATGGCTACGACCTAGCAAGGCGCCATTAGCCTTACATAGCAATTGATACTTATCGTATAAAGCATGTCTCATCAAGAACGATGTATACAACAAGGATGGATTAAAGTTAAGTATTCCAAAAGCTACGTACTTTTCTTTATAGCATTCATTACGTATCCTGTTTCAGACCTCACGCCATCCTTCGTGTGTTTATAGCGTGCATTGCGGTCCCCTCAAATCACACTGTGTCGGCACTTCTGTCGACACATCAGAAAGTGCATCCATATCAGACTGAGAATAAACGTATAGGCAGGATATCTATGTTCGAAACCACTAACAAATAAACCGTTGCAATGTGAATAGGGTAAACCAGAGTCATGACACTCATGTCATCAATGAGAAACGACATCGCAATGTTGCCTAGACAAAAATGCTAATTCAATAAACCCTGTGAAAATCAGGGTGACGAACAACGAAACTCTGTTAAAAGATTGGAGAGAGAGGGAGGGGGGGGGGGGGGGGGAGCGAGCACGCGATATACAAACATGACGTTATATTTGAGGTTATAGTGAGTAAGAGTATTTCCATTTCACCATGCCAAACTACATACTGAAACTAATACAATCTACTGAAAATCCTCGAGGAATAGCAACCCTAGCGATCTAAGTATCGTGTGGGAATGTAGGTGCCCCTATTAAATGTTCTGTACTAATAAACGAGATCTCCCTTGAACGACACAGCAGTAAGAAGATTTTACCAGCATGAATTATATTGCCCCTCTCTGCTATTATTGCACATATTTTTCAAAAAGTAGACGTTACTATAGGGTTCAATAACAACAGCACATTGTCTAAATTGTCGAGACATTCTGTGGAACATTTTGACCCACTGCAAATGTCAGGTATGTATAAGAAACTGTGACGACTGCGACTCATTTTATATCGGTCAAACAGGCAGAAATTTTAGAGAAAGGTACCGGAAACATGCGTCTCTCCACACGATTAAACAATCTGCATTTAAAGAACACTTAAAACAACGAAGCACGCTGCCACCAGTATCACCGAAAATCTTAAGGTTTTACAATTCGCAGACAAGGGACGAACCATGGACGTTTTAGAAGATTTAGAAATCTATATCCGCTTATGCAAGCAGTCTTTGAACTTAGTGAGCAAACATATACAGTCCGAGAACAAATGGTTCTTCGACTGTTTTCGTAATTTATTATACACTTAGATTTGTAGCAGACATGTCATTGTAAACCATTATGAAGTTTCAGTATTTAACTCTTGGTAATTTCTTGGCTCTTTTAAGAAGTGTGTGATATACAGGACTTTTTCTATCTAATCTGGATCCTCAGCACACTTACTGTGGTGACTATCTTGCTGTTATTATCAACTCTAGGTTATTTTCCTATTTTCTATTTAGTTTTCACCTACATTACTCTCCGAATGGTTCAGTGTGGTAGTATCTCGCCCACACTGTTTTTAATTACGATAGTTTTTCCAGATATCCCTGAGTTGAGTAGTGACAGGCACCTGAGATGTCTTTCTTTCACTGGAACCTACGTCTTGGAAACTACAATGAGTTTATCTTTGACTGGTTTGGTTTGAACGTTTGTCTAATAGTCCGCAGGTGACGATCGAAGGGATCGCTTTGTTAAAAAGGTTCATACGTTATTTTCTATCTTGTGTGATTATTTAAATTATCTCTCTATTCGTTTGACACTTCCTGCGGCTTATTTGGTTTGATCAGATGTCTACGGATACCAGTAAATGTATGCTGACCGATATTTTGATTGTACATGAGGTGGGATTCTTGCTACACATTGGTAGAATACGTTTTCGTTTCTTCGTAGTTTTATCACGCGTTTTTTGTGTAATATTTCGGTTCGCAACAAGCACCGCAGATATCGAGCACGTATGACACGGATTTATTGACAATATGCACTTTCATCGTATCTAGATTATATATTTTTCTTCTTCCTTCTTCGTTAGAAGCGTGGTGAATACTATTTTATTGACAATACGTACTTTAATATCTTCAACATTTCGTGGCCCTGTCAGCAACTGTATAAATATTAATTTTAATTTTAATAATGAACAGCCTCAGTTGCACCGTTTACCTAGAATTTGCCTAGATTTCAGTCGGGATAACTCAACCTTCTTCAGAATAACAGTATCTATCGTTTGTCCGTAGCGGACATCGTCGAGCTAAAACTACAAATCCATAAAGTATCGTCAGACTGTAAAACTTATCTGGCACTGCCTCGGCCCCACTTCGCGACCGCGATGCGGCAGCCACGAATACTGTACTGAACTGAGTTCACCTAAGGTAATTAACGTCAATAGATGTGCTGTTTTCATTAACTTGTCATATTTAGCCTGTATTGATACTATTGCTATGAAGAGTTATTACGTAATATTTCCCTCCTGTTATGCACCAGTCGTGTTTATTAGAGACATGTCCTCAACCGTTACTGTTTCCTTTCCTTAAGATAGTTGTATGCTGCTGCTTCGTTCCTTTTAACCATACCCAGATCCCATGTGACTCGTTGGATCTAGCCCTGTTTCGTTAGCTTCCATTGTATTACGCCACAGTTGATCTTTGGGTTGCTGTCTTTTTTTTTTTTTTTTTTTTTGGTCATCAGTCTACTGACTGGTTTGATGCGGCCCGCCACGAATTCCTTTCCTGTGCTAACCTCTTCATCTCAGAGTAGCACTTGCAACCTACGTCCTCAATTATTTGCTTGACGTATTTCAATCCCTGTCTTCCTCAACAGTTTTTGCCCTCTACAGCTCCCTCTAGTACCATGGAAGTCATTCCCTCATGTCTTAGCAGATGTCCTATCATCCTGTCCCTTCTCCTTATCAGTGTTTTCCACATATTCCTTTCCTCTCCAATTCTGCGTAGAACCTCCTCATTCCTTACCTTATCAGTCCACCTATTTTTCAACATTCGTCTATAGCACCACATCTCAAATGCTTCGATTCTCTCCTGTTCTGGTTTTCCCACAGTCCATGTTTCACTACCATACAATGCTGTACTCCAGACGTACATCCTCAGAAATTTCTTCTTCAAATTAAGGCCGGTATTTGACATTAGTAGACAACTCTTGGCCAGAAATGCCTTTTTTGCCATAGCGAGTCTGCTTTTGATGTCCTCCTTGCTCCGTCCGTCATTGGTTATTTTACTGCCTAGGTAGCAGAATTCCTTAACTTCATTGACTTCGTGACCATCAATCCTGATGTTAAGTTTCTCGCTGTTCTCATTTCTACTACTTCTCATTACCTTCGTCTTTCTCCGATTTACCCTCAAACCATACTGTGTACTCATTAGACTGTTCATTCCGTTCAGCAGATCATTTAATTCTTCTTCACTTTCACTCAGGATAGCAATGTCATCAGCGAATCGCATCATTGATACCCTTTCACCTTGTATTTTTATTCCACTCCTGAACCTTTCTTTCATTTCGATCATTGCTTGCTCGATGTACAGATTGAAGAGTAGGGGTGAAAGGCTACAGCCTTGTCTTACACCCTTCTTAATACAAGCACTTCGTTCTTGATCGTCCACTCTTATTATTCCCTCTTGGTTGTTGTACATATTGTATATGACCCGTCTCTCCCTATAGCTTACCCCTACTTTCTTCAGAATCTCGAACAGCTTGCACTATTTTATATCGTGGAACGCTTTTTCCAGGTCGACACATCCTATGAAAGTGTCTTGATTTTTCTTTAGCCTTGCTTCCATTATTAGCCGTAACGTCAGAATTGCCTCTCTCGTCCCTTTACTTTTCCTAAAGCCAAACTGATCGTCACCTAGCGCATTCTCAATTTTCTTTTCGATTCTTCTGTATATTATTCTTGTAAGGAGCTTCGATGCATGAGCTGTTAAGCTGATTCTGCGATATTTCTCGCACTTGTCAGCTCTTGCCGTCTTCGGAATTGTGTGGATGATGCTTTTCCGAAAGTCAGATGGTATGTCGCCAGACTCATATATTCTACACACCAACATGAATAGTCGTTTTGATGCCACTTCCCCCAATGATTTTAGAAATTCTGATGGAATGTTATCTATCCCTTCTGCCTTATTTGACCGTAAGTCCTCCAAAGCTCTTTTAAATTCCGATTCTAATACTGGATCCCCTATCTCTTCCAAATCGACTCCTGTTTCTTCGTCTATCACATCAGACAAATCTTCACCCTCATAGAGGCTTTCAATGTATTCTTTCCACCTATCTGCTCTCTCCTCTGCATTTAACAGTGGAATTCCCGTTTCACTCTTAATGTTACCACCGTTGCTTTTAATGTCGCCAAAGGTTGTTTTGACTTTCCTGTATGCTGAGTCTGTCCTTCCGACAATCATATCTTTTTCGATGTCTTCACATTTTTCCTGCAGCCATTTCGTCTTAGCTTCCCTGCACTTCCTATTTATTTCATTCCTCAGCGACTTGTATTTCTGTATTCCTGATTTTCCCGGAACATGTTTGTACCTCCTCCTTTCATCAATCAACTGAAGTATTTCTTCTGTTACCCATGGTTTCTTCGCAGCTACCTTCTTTGTACCTACGTTTTCCTTCCCAACTTCTGTGATGGCCCTTTTTAGAGATGTCCATTCCTCTTCAACTGTACTGCCTACTGCGTGTTCCTTATTGTTGTGTCTATAGCGTTAGAGAACTTCAAACGTATCTCGTCATTCCTTAGCACTTCCGTATCCCACTTCTTTGCGTATTGATTCTTCCTGACTAATGTCTTGAACTTCAGCCTACTCTTCATCACTACTATATCTGCTCCTGGGTACGCCTTACAATCCAGTATCTGATTTCGGAATCTCTGTCTGACCATGATGTAATCTAACTGAAATCTTCCCGTATCTCCCGGCCTTTTCCAAGTATACCTCCTCCTCTTGTGATTCTTGAACAGGGTATTCGCTATTACTAGCTGAAACTTGTTACAGAACTCAATTAGTCTTTCTCCTCTTTCATTCCTCGTCCCAAGCCCATATTCTCCTGTAACCTTTTCTTCTACTCCTTCCCCTACAACTGCATTCCAGTCGCCCATGACTATTAGATTTTCGTCCCCCTTTACATACTGCATTACCCTTTCAATATCCTCATATACTTTCTGTATCTGTTCATCTTCAGCTTGCGACGTCGGCATGTATACCTGAAATATCGTTGTCGGTGTTGGTCTGCTGTCGATTCTGATTAGAACAACCAGGTCACTGAACTGTTCACAGTAACACACCCTCTGCCCTACCTTCCTATTCATAACGAATCCTACACCTGTTATACCATTTTCTGCTGCTGTTGATATTACCCGATACTCATCTGACCAGAAATCCTTGTCTTCCTTCGACTTCACTTCACTGACCCCTACTATATCTAGACTGAGCCTTTGCATTTCCCTTTTCAGATTTTCTAGTTTCCCTACCACGTTCAAGCTTCTGACATTCCACGCCCCGACTCGTAGAACGTTATCCTTTCGTTGATTATTCAGTCTTTTTCTCATGGTAACCTCCCCCTTGGCAGTCCCCTCCCGGAGATCCGAATGGGGGACTATTCTGGAATCTTTTGCCAATGGAGAGATCATCATGACACTTCTTTAATTACAGGCCACATGTCCTGTGGATACACGTTACGTGTCTTTAATGCAGTGGTTTCCATTGCCTTCTGCATCCTCATGTCGTTGATCATTGCTGATTCTTCCGCCTTTAGGGGCAATTTCCCACCCCTAGGACAAGAGAGTGCCCTGAACCTCTATCGGCACCTCCGCCCTCTTTGACAAGGCCGTTGGCAGAATGAGGCTGACTTCTTATGCCGGAAGTCTTCGGCCGCCAATGCTGATTATTTATCAATAATTTAGGCAGTGGCGGGGATCGAACCCGGGACCGAAGACGTTTTTGATTATGAATCAAAGACGCTACCCCTAGACCACGGGTGCTGACACATTCTTATATTCTGGTCTGGATAGGAGCACTGAAACTACTTACGTTTTACTGATATGTTTGGTTCATTATCTTTCTCCCCAGCTGTTTGTGTTGATTCCTTAACAGTTTCAGTTTCTGTGTGAGAGCATGCCTTTGTATTTTGCCTTTCAATAGTCAGTTTTAAATTTTGTGTTTTTGCTTTGTTTTCAGCTTGGTGCATTAACGCTTAGCAGACGAGATTACTTATTTCAGCAACAATGTAACTGATGTAGAGAGAAAATAAACTGGAGACTGGCAGTTGCAAGAAAAGCGTCTCTCAAAATAAATTTAAAGATTAGGAAGTTTCTCCTGAAGTCATTGGTCTGGAGTGCACTCCTGTAAAGAAGTGAAACTTGGACGATAAACAGTTGAGACAGGAACAGAATAGGAGAAGTACCGAATTAGGTAAGAAAGAAATTTGTGGCTCAATCTGAGTAAAAGAAGACATGAAGAAAGGGTCTTTGGTAATGGAGGGAATTGTGGTGGGTGAAAATTAGAGAGCGACACTAAAGCATGAGTACAGTAAACAAGTTCAAATGGACGTAGGTCACAGTAGTTGCGCAGAGATGAAGAGAATCGCACAGAATAGAGTAGCTTGGAGAGTTGAATCGAACCAGTCTGCAGACGGAAGACAACAAAAGCAACGATAACAGGTGTAAAGTTGTAGATATTTGGCTACAAAATTCCAATTCTTCTAACGACTACTCTGTACAGAGATTACTGGCAGCCTGAATCATGCTAGTGTCAAATTCTGCTGGTAGCATTATGAAGTGTTAGTTTCAGTTTACCAAGCTATTCTCAGGTGCAAAAATACTAAAATGTGAATTTGGACGTTAAAAACTAAAGAGGGGAACCACCAAAAATTACCTTCGAACAAGGAACGAACGTAATCTCGAACACTCAGAGCCGCACGAAAATGTGCTGAGGCTATAAATAGCTTATCCCAAAAACGGTATTATGAGCGATTCGCAAGCAAGACTGTGCGTCTTACCTTGAGAAACAGTTGATCACCTGTTCAAAGTCTGAAAGAGAAACTTTGGTTATTTATTTAGCTAATCTCGTGTTCCATGGTCCGCAGCTCGTGGTCTTGCGGTAGAGTTCTCGCTTCCCGAGCACGGGGTCCCGGTTTCAGTTCCTGGCGGGGTCAAGGATTTCCCTGTCTCGAGATAACTGGGTGTTGTGTTGTCTTCATCATCATTCATCCCCATTACGGTCAGAGGAAGGCAATGGCAAACCACCTCCACTAGGACCTCGCCTAGTTGGCGGAGCGGGTCTTCCGCATCGTTCCCTACGCTTCTTGGAGTAAGGGACCTCATCATCACCATCAACATCGTGGTCCATGAATCAATTGCACAAAGAATCGTAATGATGTGCGACATGTCATTTTACATTCACATCACAAATTAATTTGTAAATGTGATTACTGCTGAACATTTATAAGTTTTGTTTTCTTTTTATTATACAGCTGTAAGTCAGTAATTCCTACAGAACCACAATGGTTATGGGAAGAGAGAGAATATCGACATAACAGGGCCAAAAGCAAATTTCACTGTCGTGACTTATTGCCATACATCTCTCTGCTTTAAGTAATTACACTATCTGTACAAAAAAACTTTTTATACCAAGTTGATAGTACTGCACAGCTATTCAGTCTTCAAAGTACAAATGTAAGGTATTTCAACAAAGCAGTCAGAATAAAGTGGAACAGACCAATATAGCCTACATCTGACTAAAGCTACTTTTTCCACATTCAAGTCACTTCTGCATTCACGCAGTCCTGTATCCAAGAAAATAATGATTACGTTTTCAAACGATGATATTCGTATTTCAGTGTCATAATCAACCTTTTTGCACACTTAATGTACTACAGTACAGAGAATTGAAGTTTGGTGATGAAAGCACACTCGGTAAGTTTACTTGTGGTGCAGAGCACATCGTAATTTTTTTCTGTAACATTTTGACAACATTCATGGAATTAATACGCTTCGTCTTACCGATGTACACTCTCTAAGCCCTGACACACACCGAACACTCCAAAAGACGGTCTCTTGCTGCTGCTGTACTATTCACACTACTAGAGTATGTACCTGTTAACGTAGGTACAAATTGCCGCCGTCGAATGACGCTAGCAGGCAACAGCTCCGTTGCGCATGCGAATAGTTCACACCACTGTTTTTGGAATGAACAATGTATATTCTAAGCACAGTTAGCTAAGTATATCCTAAGCACAGTTTCTTGCGATCTGACAGTTCGAGCTCATGCAGTTACGTTGTAAGTAGCAGTTCAACTAATATTTACACATTAATTCTATCTTCCATTTCGGTCAAGAACGTGTGTAGGTAGGCATACAAAGTTGCAATGACCCAAAGAAAAAGCTAAATAGATCGAAAAAATTACTGTGAAGGCCCTTTGACATCACGCATACTATTCGTGAAACGTGATCTCTCTCATTTTCTGTGTATTATTATCTCTCATACATCTGTTAATTTTTATGCCTTCTACAGTCAACAATCAAGAAAAAAATCTGTTGCGTCAAGATCAGAGTTAGAAGGAATTTATAGAAAACAACCAACTTAATTGCTGAAAAATTTGTTTCTCGAATAAATCCTTTAAAACATGTGTATTATCTTTCGTTGCGAGTAAACGATGGCGTGTAAGTTAGTATCGGGAAAGAAAATTATTTTCCAAAGATTCAGTGCGAGTTTATTGACAGCGAATTCACATTCCCCGTGCGCCGCCCCCCCCCCCCCTGTTACGTCACTGTTTCCATCAAGGAGCGCTCGATACTTCGACTGTCCCTGTCCAGTGACGAGACGGGATATCCCACGACAGCCGTAACGATTGTCGAATAGCCTGACTTCAAGGTCACAGCGTGCAAACTATCATTGATATCACCTTTCAGTTATGGTTTGATCTTGAGAAAGTGTTCTTCATTCTCATTATTCCAGGAGCGGCCGCGCTGCCAGACCAACTCTGATATGAAACATTCTAACCGATTTTCATCACTAAAAATTCAACCTGTTAGTGCAGTGCGTACATTAATGAAAATGTTACTGAATGTTACACCTTGGGAAATGATTAATTTAGGTGTTACGAGTGCGTAAGACATCTCTAACATCGAATGTTTTCCAAAGCTGTAGAGGTTACGCAAAAAAGGAGTGGTTACATATATTTCACAGTTTCGGATCAATTTCAAGCACATAATACTGAACAGCCATACAATTAAACCTATTTGCAGTATGTTCCCCTTCGTATTGAAATGTGTGGTTATATTTTGTGACGGAAAGAAGCCTCAACTGCACTGTTAGTTAGTCAGAAATAGGTTTTGATATTTTCAAGATATGCAGAACGAAACGCGCGATGCCCATGAGAATAAAGTTAGCAATCGGTAGGATTCGATACTGGCACACAAAATAGTCACACAGCACTTTTTCATAAAATCGCCGCAAATGGAAGAATTGACTGCCTGTGTATCTCAATATGGCATGTAGTTAGTGAATGAATTACTTCGTTCAGCGGTATTGAGTATTTGAACATTTGACAGAATTCTGCCTGTAGCTTCAAGCCCGTGTAATGGGGCAGTCTCCCCAGCTCTTTGCACATAAATATGAAACGCAGAAAATTGTTATCTAACAGAATGATCATTTAACAAAGCACTAATTTGCAGTCGTTTACATTACTGGAAAAGTTAAGTGAGGCACAGCATACATTGGTTACCTTATTCAGTTCCTGTAAGCTGACAAGCATGCATAGAATTTCTATTTATTACTGTAGTTCCTCAACGCTGGCTCAATAGCCATAGATTTAAACATCAGAGTGACTATGATTTCGGCAGTTACCTTACGCGAGATAAAACAGGATGGCTGCAAGGATGGTATGGCTAGATGGTTTATGTACCAAGAATGATGAGTTTCTCAGTAAATTTACGTCAAAAGCCTACAGAAACAACCTTTTCATCTACGATTCCAAGTATTTTGTTCACAAGCAGACATAGCGCCTTTTATGAAATACGTACTTACAAATCTCAGAGAATTTTAATCTTTACACTTTAGGAGAGGCAACAGTTTGAATTTATCATAGTAAAAAGTTATCAAAGCTTTCAAACAATTTTGAATTAGCAACGTATCTGCTCGTATTTCACTGTGCGGGAATAGGTGACAGGAACTATATTCGGATTGACAGTAATAAACATTCCCTGGATAGTTTCACTCGCAAAACTAAAATTCGTCTCGGAGTTGAACGGATCTTACTAGACCACTTGTGCATGCTAACGTCTCCTCAACAGCATGGATCTCCATAAGACGAAAACGAATTCCTTCTCAACTCAACGTAGCCACGAATATAACTCTCCGGACCAGAGCAGCATGGAAGTAGTAATAGTAGGTAATAGCCAACTCGCACCTGACAGGGAAGTCACATGGCTTGCAACCTACGAACAACTGTCATTGGACGAGAGGCAATCGACTCACCAAAGACTACTTACTGACGCAGTGACTGATCAAAGAAGTTGCGCAACAGCTAGTATCGATAGAGAAGCTGGGGGGAACGAGATATCAGAGGTTATAGCAAAAAATATTCTCGGTTCACACAAGAAGTAAAACATACTGCGAGGAAATGAAAGTGCAGAGAAACAGCAACCTTTCAATATTTCATTTCTTGTTACTTTATGTATTTCTTTATTTTACTTTTAATTGTTTCTTTATTTTAAACATCATTGATGTCTGATTCTGTACCGCAGATACAGTAAAACGTCATTGGTGCTACTTATGGGCTTCGCAATGTCATAGTTATTTAGGTAAGCCATTTCGTTTTGTTTATATCAGTTTATTATCTTTTATATGATAACCGGTTCTATCGGTCTGGAAAGCAAAAAAAGAATGAAAGAGAAAGTAATGCACCACGATTAAAAATTATTCGATCAGTACAACCTGAGTACTGAGTAATATTGTCGTAGATCAACAGCCCCGAGTTATTGGAGTGATCTAAAAAACATCTTAAAATGTGCCAAGATTGGCATCATAGGAAAACAAAGTGCATGATGAAGCTGAAGGATACTCGTTGTGCGTGGCAGGCCTTTGTAGTCGTGTCTAGTATCGGAATACCGCACTTGCAGCTAGGACCCAGGCAGCCGATGTAGCTTCGCCGGAAAATGTAGTTCGCAGCTCACACATGCCACACTTTGCAGACATTTTGTGGCACATGGAGAACAAGATTACTAAGATTCCGAAGTACAACAGTTAGTAAAAATTAACCTTATTGCATAACGAACTGGATGATATAACTGAGCTCGTGTCAATCTAGAATGTACGTAATTAGACCTACTAAAATAAATGTGCTCACAAGTATATTTATCACAAACTTAAAGCACCGTAAAAAGGACTGAAACGAGCGCGCAAAGACGTAGATGAAAACAATGGAGTGTTCAAGTGCACTAGGCAAGTTAAAACAAGGTAAAGATAAACAATGTACAAGTGCCACACACAGTTTGGAGGGCATGTAGATTTCAGCACCATTAATATCAGACGGCGCCATACACTCGGACTACTGGCACGGATGCAAGTATCGTGCAACCGGAAAGGTAATCATGAATGGCAAGAAATATCGGATTAAAGAGAAGTCAATTTGTTGAATTCGTTAAGAATTTTATTAGGAAGGTGTATCCTGTTCCTGTGTATCCCTATTTCTTCGACATGTTCACTGAAGCGTGTTTTCGCGAAACGTACGAAACATGTACTCAGTTGTAAATGTCCTTACTAGTGTGTTTTGTTCTCCGGTTGGTTGCGTATATTCTTTGAATCCAACGCCAAAGTTTTATCTACCACCCCAAAGTCAAATTACAGTTTGTATTATAAACTCCTGATATTGACTGTTTGTTAGTTTTATTACCTGTTTTATAGCTGAACGGAAACTTCATTGTATTGTTTTTGTCGTAACCGAATTTGTTGTTACTTTTTTTAACTGTTCCATTATTGCGAAATTTTTCTTCAGTGTGTAACAGTAACAAATAACACATTAATTTTTAATTGCACTACTTGCCGCAGAGCCCCTGAGTTGTTCCGTTTCCTTTATCCTGTTATATGATCTCATTAAACAGTGAGGGTATTTGTTTAAGTACGCCTCGCTCATTTGCGTATTCCCTTCCCTCCTTACTATACAAGCAAACAAGACAGTAAATCACAGAAATGCCGTAAGCCCTTTTGTACCACACCTGCTGCCAAGATCTAGCACGATTAATATTATAGATACACGTAGAGCTACTATATATGCCGAACTTCTACGCGTCGATAATTTTAGAGATAATGAGTCCAAGCTTACATGTTATGTAATTCTTGATGTGCACCAATCGGTCCAGGTCCATTTCTAAGTACGTTTTTGGCATAACGCTTCATTAAATTCAGTTGTTTAGCTTATTTATTTTTCACGTGCTATTTTAATAGTCACTATTATGTTTCATGTGCACGTGACAATGGTCTAAAGTCAAAACTAACCAGTAGGGGATTTGTTCCAACGAAACATCGTTTATGGAAATGTTATACCTTTCTTTGAATTTATCGAAGTTGATGGAGTTGAATCACAAGAATAATACATGCTCATTAAAGTATACAAAGTTTCTAAATACCCGTGGAACATTATAAACTAAATCTGTCTTTTATCTCATACAAGGCTGTTATTATCTTGACGTGTTCGTATCTTGTTTTGCGTTCTATTTTTCTGAAAAAATCCCCTCACAACTGTTGTGGATTGGCAGGAGCCAACCCACGGAGTTTGGAGGAAGCCGAAAGGCACGCGTTTTAGCTCACGCAGGCTGGCGTGAGGTCTGGAACAGGACAAGGAATTTAGACTAGAAAAAAAGGATGTAGCTGGTGGAACTTTAATTCATTAATGTTGAACGTAGCTCTTGTCTGTACATTCTTCACAATATCAATAGTACCTGATAATGTCGCCTTGCTAGGTCGTAGCAAATGACGTAGCTGAATGCTATGCTAACTACCGTCTCGGCAAATGAGAATGTATTTTGTCAGTGAACCATCGCTAGCAAAGTCGGTTGTACAACTGGGGCGAGTGCTAGGAAGTGTCTCTAGACCTGCCGTGTGGCGGCGCTCGGTCTGCAATCACTGATAGTGGCGACACGCGGGTCCGACGTATACTAACGGACCGCGGCCGATTTAAAGGCTACCACCTAGCAAGTGTGGTGTCTGGCGGTGACACCACAACAACAATTCTACTTGTAGTTTTAGACTACACTACACATTCTTTCCCTAAGCACCAAATCGCTCTTTCTCCACGAGTACTTCTACCGTTTCTTTTTCCCCACTCTTGCCTGCTGTTCATTTAGCTTGTATGAAAGAAAATTAGTGATTATCTTCCATTTGAATGAAGCCATTGCCTTCCTACTTCCTTTTCTTTTCTGTAGAATGTTATCGCAGTGCAAAATTGAAGAGACAGTTGTCAAACCAGCTTTGAAATACCTTTTTTCAAGTTTACCTGACAAAAAGCATTGACCTCAATGTGAGCTTCAGCCTCAGCTGCTCGAAGCTGTCCACATTATGGTTCATCTCCCTCTCCTCCTGAGTCTGGAGGCTGATAAACGCAGAAAGTGGCGTAAATGCCACTGCAATGGTGGCTCCAGATGGTAATAAACTCATACACTAAATAACTTTTCCAATTTGCGCGCCAATTGTGTTTACACGAAACCCTGTACAACTCATTTCTCACTCTTTCTCTCCCTCTTCTCCAATCTCTCTCTCTCTCTCTCTCTCTCTCTTTCTCTCTCTCTGTCTCTTTTCTTCTCTTGTTCTCTCGTTCTTTCTTCCCTCCCCATGTCTACCTACCTCCGCTTAAATTCCTATCCACCGAAATTTCCACCGTAATTGTTATTCTGATGAGAAAAGTTTACCAGCAGTTTACCATGGCTCTCCATGACTCCTTCACTCAGGCGAGTTCTCCATGATGAATGCCTTTCAGCACTTGCAAATACAATATTGTTATCGAGTTTAGGGGCGTTTTGGTGTTGTTTAGATACAAATTATTTTACAATTCCTTTTGGACAGAGTCACACAATGTGACAACATAACCAATTTCGGCTGTACGTTTTATCCATCATCAGATTCTTTGCGTCATAGAAAACAATGCTTTGTTCACCAAACGCCGACCATCAGCTGGTGTTTAAAAAAATATGTAGCTGTTTATCCTCTTTCTCATTAAAAGCTAGAGTTCGCCGGAATAGAGTGAATGATGACTTTGACGACTAGTTCCTACACAATCACGATCTTTACTATCTCATGTGGAACGCAGTCGACGACTACGAGGCAGATATTCAATGTTTTGTATCACACGATAGTGCTCGAATATTCCGAATGACGTTGCAGTGATGTATTCTAAGTCACCGAGCAGCTTCCCGTGCTGACAAATCTTCCTGCCGTAAAACGACTGTGGGCGCCCAGCGCAAACTTAAAATCACTTTCAGTCATGCTGAGACACTGGATAGTGTATGTCAGTCGCATTATCTGCGCTCTCTTGAACTGCACTGCGAATTCAGTTCTAGATTCACCTTGGTTACACATGTGACTGCACGTTCTGGTAAAAAGGTTCTTAAGAAATGGTTAATGATTGTGGTACAAAAATTTTTTGAGCATTTTAAATGCCTGGCCAAAAAAATGAAGCACTCAAAAGAGAAGGTGGAAAAGAAATGCAGGTTCCCGCCTTCATGGGTCTCCTTATTCCTTTTGCTGGCCTTTATGCCGTATCTTCCGGGATCGGAATGTTAGTTATTGCATTTGGCAGTGTGTTGGCCGGATGCCCTTCCTGTCCTCGGTCCCTCCCTTCCTCACCCCTTCCCCCATTCCCTATTCTCCCCGCCCCCACAAGCAAGGAATTAGTGCACCCGAACTGTCTGCGTCTAGTGTTAACGTAACCGCGTGCGAACATTTTCTGAATGTTGGCAAATTGTGTAGCTAAGGTGGGACACTTTTACCTGCCCGGTATCCCTCAGTCGCAAGTGTGAAATCGCCGAAAACCACTTTAAGACAGTGTAGCACACCGAAGATCGCCGTTAATCCACCGGGCGGATCCGTTATGGGGCCGGCGCCACTTCCCGAGTCCTCCGCCGAGGTAACCTGCCTCGCAACTGTCTTACCTGGTTCTTGTTAACCTTCATAAAGGCTTTGGGACGAAGCTGACAACCACAAATGTGTCGAGGACAAAAGTGGGGGATATTTTTGGCCATGGGCGATACCTAAATATCGAACAGAGACAAACTGCTTTTGGCCTCTGCCTCGAGGTCTTAGGCGGAAGTAAGTTTTATGATTTTTCTAACGTTACGCCAGTACAAATGGGGTTGACATTGTCAACGCTTCTCCACCCCCCCCCCTCCCCCCCAAATTGGCGATGGTGGACTGGAGTCGATCTTGCGGCCGCAGATTATACAGGTGTTTCAAAATGACATTTCAAAAATTTAGAGATAGGATCCTTACAGCAAAACAACGGAAAAACAAGGAAAAAGTCCAGTAAACGTGGGCTCTAAAATGCATGCCTTAAGAGCTATGAGCAGTTGTTTAGCAGATGAGATGTGTTTCACTGTAGCGAAGATAAATAAGTGCTTGCAAATCTTAAGCTATGCATTTTAGAGCTAACGTTTACTGGAAATTATTTATTTATTTTTTATTTTATATATATATTTATTTATTTATTTATTTATTTATTTTATGAGCAATCTGTCCCCAAAGTTCTAAACTGTCCTTCTGAAACGCCTTGAATGTAGCTGGCGCGCCAACGTCCAAGGGATTTTCCATGGTCGCGTACAGTTTGTCAACAAATGACTACGAAAGCCTTTACAATTAGGTATCACACAAGTTCGTTCTGACACATGCCTCTTGTGTACGAGCGTTGTCTTTTTAAAAAAAATGGTACCACTGGTGCCATCACACCGTCACATGAGAGGTAACACACGAGGATTCAGGATGTCAGTGACACACCGTTATGATGTCAGACTTCCCCAAACACTACCACACGTCACCTGAAGTCACATCCAATTCCGCCACTCTCCACGACGCCAGGAGCAACACCGCTGTGCCTCTTAAAACTCTACAAGGATGAGATGATTCCCATGTCACCGCCATAAACTCATTGACGATGATAATCCGGGGCAGTACAGAACGGCTACACGTTGCTGAACACACTGCGACGCCATTCATTAGCGATCCATGCTTCTCGGTCATGGCATAATTCTATACCCGGCCTTCT
Source organism: Schistocerca americana (assembly GCF_021461395.2). Lineage (NCBI taxonomy): Eukaryota > Metazoa > Arthropoda > Insecta > Orthoptera > Acrididae > Schistocerca > Schistocerca americana. The sequence continues at coordinate 257,467,720 of NC_060122.1, read as the reverse complement.
GCGTTGCGGTGATGGCGGCCTACGCATGAAGCGATAATTCCCTAGTCTTGCTGGTGCTAGCCTCCGACCAGCGATGCGGGATAACACAGAATGTCACAGGTTGTCCATTACTTGTTCGCGGACGGCAGGATGTGACGGGTTGCAATGTGCTTGGTGCACAATACGGCGATAGTCCCTTGTGGTGTTGAGATATTCTACACCTGCACTTGATGGCGGGTATGCCTGGCCTCATGTTCCCACGCAGTCCAACGTCGGGCCACTGTCTTTGCCGAATGCCCCACAAATCTACACTGTGAACCAGAAAGCCCTTTCGGGACGGAGCGCGATTCCCCAAAGTGGAGCAATTCGGCGACACTATGCGGGTTCTTTCGTAGCTTATAAAATCTACAGTTCTTGGTTTAGCGGCGTAATTTTTTTGTAAATGAAGCTTAAAATATGCTCTTTACTGGCATACTATTTTCATTATTCCATATCAAGCACTTTTTGACTTGGCACTGGTGTTAAAATAGAAAAAAATGAAAAATTTGACTTTTTTAAAAAGTTTTCTTTAGTTGATAGGAGATGCATTGAATTAGACATATTAAAGTTTTAGATTTAAAACGACATGTAAAATACAATTTTATCTCTTATGGGACGTCCGTGGGAAGAAAAGTAAAAAGTCCATTTTGAGGGACGAAAAATTTGATTTATGTCAATAAACTAAAAAAATTCATAAAATTTGCTTGAAACAAACTTTAAAACTTCGGCATATCGATTTTTCGATAGGCAACCATATTTTACAAGTCCTTTCGGTACTTTGCTACTTAGTGACGCCTGTTGAACCACTCATGCACATGAAGAGAAGGGTTGGACGGACAAGTTTTGCAAAAAAAGGGGGACCGTTTTCGGCCTCCTGGCTTGGAGCGATCACTACAAACGACACAGTCACCCTGTTTTCCGATGTCCATTCTTGCAATAGCATGGTACAGGCCGTCCATCCTGTGTAGGTCACCATGCTCAGAGCGTGGCCTCTTCGTCGATGGGGTTGTTTGAGCCCTGACGCCACCCACAAGCTCCTTGACGAGACTCTTCCGAAACTGCAAATGGCTCGTTGGTGTCTCTCCTCTTTTCTTTGCTATGATGACATATAGCAAATAAGCGTTGACAATCCCCACCTGAAATTAGCCAGAACAATTACGCTTTTGTCGAAATAAAAATTTACTAAGTAGGCCAAGACCTATTAGAAAAGTGAATATCGTACCTCGAATAACCAGAAGAAAATTTTCCTCCATCATTTGAGGGTTTTTATGGCAAAATGGTACGACGCGCAGTATTGATTGGCTCTGTCTACGGCTCCCATATTTTCCGTGTAGTTACAAATCATTGATGGCTTCTGACGTGACAATTGGGCCACGTATAGCGCGTCGTGTCCTTTAGCGACTGCCGCGTCGGACCACGTATACGAACCTCGCGTCCCGAAAGGGTTAGAGGACAACTTTTTCGAAACGCCGTAATTGCCTCACAGTGAGACGCGTAAGTTTGAAATTTGGCTGAAAGGTGCTTACAACCCTTCTACGTAATGATGCAGAAACGTGGCACCATATGATGCCACCCTCGATTCAAACAGCAAGGTGACGACACATGCGGAAAAAGAGGCCACGGGTGGGAAGTTCATGTGATGTGTAAAGCGGCTTAACGATGTCACATTGGCACCAGATTTCACCAAAACTCTGCCCAGTGCCATCGTGGACGTGTCACACGATCGGAATTCGGAATGTCATTATAGCCCCTTTCATACAAATTTCACACTTCTTTTGACGCTTCGGTAGTGGAAGTCAGAACCACAAGGACCAGCGTTGATGTCACGCGGTTTTCTTATGACGACGCTCAGAATCGGCACGAAAATGCCCCAGGGGCGGCATAAAGAGCGTCAATGAAGCCACACCTTTCACTGCATTATTTTTCACGTAACGTTTATTCTGAATAACGCTATTTAAAATTGTAATTTACTTGGTATCGTCCACGATGTACTTATGTAGCCGCATTCTCCAACATCGATCCTTACATCTTCATGAATGACTCCTACAGAATCCTTCAGTTTTCTGTGTTTCTCCACGCCATTTTTGTACGGTATATAGCATCCAGAAGTTTCCAAAAACTGTTTTGTTGAATATGTTTGTCCTTTAATAAAATATTGAAATAAACTTTCACTGTGCTGTCAATTTATACACATTTCGCGGTCGAAAACAACAGTTCTAGGTGCGACGAGTAACTGGACGACGTCTTGGTAGCCTTTTACACTGGACGTTTCAACCCTTCCCTGCATTCTGTAATGGTACTTGAATTACGTAACCATTACGGTATCTCAAATGGTTCAAATGGCTCTGAGCACTATGGGACTTAACATCTATGGTCATCAGTCCCCTAGAACTTAGAACTACTTAAACCTAACTAACCTAAGGACATCACAGAACACCCAGCCATCACGAGGCAGAGAAAATCCCCGACCCCGCCGGGAATCGAACCCGGGAACCCGGGCGTGGGAAGCGAGAACGCTACCGCACGACCACGAGATGCGGGCTACGGTATCTCACCTGAACCTCTCGATACCAGTAATATTCTACTGTGTTTCTGTAAAGTAGTTGACATATTTCTGAGACAACATTCAGATTTGATTTCATTACTGTAGAAGTACTTTGATTCATCGATATGTTTGTATTGCAATGATATTATTCTTATGTGTATTCTTTCTTTTGCCACTATGATCTTTGTCGGACTTGTAACTCTGATTTTTGGGCGCGTAAGCGATTATTAGTTAGTTAGAGAGTCGGACCTTGAGAAAGCCAAGTCTTGGACGTCATGTTGGAAAGACGCATATTGTAGCCAGTTTATAAAATGTGAACTTTAACAGTGAGGAAGATGTTTTCAAGTATGTTTTCTATTGTGAAGTGATGTTTTGTGTGTTACGTGCCCTTGCAACAAAAGCAATAAAAAAGAAGTGTAACTTGAATTCGGAGTGCTGATTACTTTTTATACATCACCATTGTGCTAACTTTCAAAGGTTTAATCTTCAAGAATGGTTTGTGAAACACATCTATAAAACTTTTGAATATAGCAGAATAAAACCTAGGCCTCTTTGCATCCGAGCTTGTAATCATCACCACCTATATTTTCGACGATTGAGCCATGATTTTACAACGAGACCAGCATGGGAAACTCGAAAAGATGAGCGCCTAGTTCATTCATTATTACATGAAATGACTTATTAACTGTGCTCTAATGACACCTGCCACGTAATAACTTTGTTGTTGCCCGAAAATGCAGTATTTAGCAGCGTGAGCAACACCACAATCATTATTAAATTTTAGTCTTTGTTGTGGTAGTGTTGTTAGAATTCCCACTGAACATTACCACACTCTTTTGCAGTGCAGCGCGACCGCAGGTTTTGCTCTCGTGTAGATGCTAGAACGACAAGGGACCGTTCAAAACCATCCAACCAAATCTGAAAGTGATGTGAAGAAGGAATAGGGGCTTGTGCTTTTTCAGGCTTCCTCTTTCGTGTGCTCCTGTCTCGTGATCATCTGGAGGGTTGTAACATTGACACATACTTGAGTAAAACGGCAAAAGGTCCGTTTAGGACAGCCCCAACTCAAGTCGATGGCAAAACCCTCGGTGGCGCCCGCCCGCTTATATTGAGAATTTTAAAAGTAAACGCAAACAGAGAGAGCCTTTACAGTAGTCCAAGACGCCTGCAGATAGGCAACGCCTTCACACCTCTGCGATTCCAGCTGTCTGCCCGCAGGCACTTTCGGCTGCTTCATACATCGTGTCTGTACACGTTCATTTTTAAAATTTTCAAAAACTGAGAGGGTGCCACCGAGTCATAAAAGAGGAACTCTGCGCCGTTTTATTCAAGTGTGCTTCAATTTTGCATGCGCGATGATCACGCCACAGGATAAGCTCCCTTTTCTGCTTCGGATCACACTCAACTGTCGTCGAATTGTTTTGAAAGGTCCCTAGTCGTTCCAACCCGTGCATGAGACCACTGTGCACCAAAGGAATGCGATCAAGTTCAATGGAGAGGCAGCCACACAATGTCGTTAGAGAAGAGTTGAAAAGTTCGAGGGTGTCGGCGCTGTCAAAGGTCGCCGGTAAAGTATTCCTGTTGACCGTCGCACTGAGAACTGTCGTTTCGACCGCAAAATGTGTATAAATCAACGCCACAGAAAAAGGGGTGGTTTCATTGACGCCCTTTATGCCACACCCTGAGGCTTTTTCGTACCAATTCTGAGAGGTGTGCTAAAGTGTTTTCCTCGGCCACTCATAAGAAAATCGCGTGATTTAAACGCTAAGTGGTGCAGTTCTGACCTGCAACGCAGCGGCGTCGAAACAAGGGGTGAAATTTTTAGGAAGAGTGTCTGTAACGACCTTTCGCTCGTATGACACGTCCACAGTGCCGTTAAGAAGAATTTTGATGTAATTTGCTGCCAATTTGGCATCATTAAACCACCTTACACGTCACTTGAACTTCTGAGCTGTGACCTTTTTCTTCGCATGTGTCGACGCCTTGCCGCTTGAAGCTTTGTCGAGCCCGATGGTATCTTCACAAGACACCACGCTTCCGCTGCATTACGGAAAGAGGTTATAAGTACCTTTGAGCCAAATTTCAAACTTACACGTCGCAATGTAAGGCAATTATGGGGTTTCGAAAAAGTGATCCTTTGATGTTGCTCCGCAGGGCAGATATTGCACGATTCGATCAGCCGGACAAATGGAGAAGCACAACGAGGCACCTTTTAAATTCTGAACGCTGTCTCACTCAAGTACGTGGCGTCTCCGTGTCCTGCAGCGATCACTCAACATCTGACGCTGTTCGCGCCCCTTACATACCAGTCCGGTAACAACATTAAACACTAAGAACACAATGCACTCTGGTGGCTGTCCCAAGTGGTACACAGCATTGCAACTCTAATCGTTGTGTGTACTTGTGCGAAGTTGCATTCACATTCAAACGCGTCTCCTTGGTGCTATGTGTATCCTTTGAAGTATCTTTCCCATTTTACGTAAAACATTAACGTTATTGTTTTTATCGGATGATCAATCTTCTTAATGTGTGTCGCTATGGCTGATTGTGGGAAATCACTTTTGTGACAGGCATTCAGTAATTTCTATAGCATTTTTCAAAAATATTTCCTTCCTTTAATGTATGTAAATAGACCAACGTGTTTCAGAAACAATGTCATACATCCTTTACTGTGTATTTATCTGTCTGTGCGTGTTGGAATGTGTGTTGCCGTTTGTTTAAAGAATGCCTTTTCCACGTTGTGCAATCCGAATATGCTTTTAGGAGAGTTTCACAACGAATCTTAAGAATGCAAGTTTCACTTATCATGTGTTGAAGAGGTCTCGTAGTTATTTTGTCTTATCTTTATGCGACTATCAACTAGTGTGCCAGCACAACTATTAGCTGCAGCTATGTGTACGTATTACTAGCAAGAGGCAGATACTTAAACCCATTGTTTTCTTCGACAACGGGGAGCTCATTACCTGAGTATGCACATCGAGAGACTCAGTTCTTTGTGTCAACGAAGTCGATGCCAAAATAAATAACTCAGTTTAAAAAACTGCGACAGTGTTCTGGTTAATTCCGTTATTTTACGGTTGTCTCTGAACAGTGAGACAGATACATCACTACTACTTCCACCGACCTCATGGTGAACTGTATTGCGCAAACGTGGATGCAGATGTATGGCTCCTAAAATTACAAAAGCCTGTATTGCAAACTTTTAACAGCAGGGTGGCGGAATGAGACTCATGTGTAATATTATATGTAGGTTTTGGCGGCCAGTTTCTGCTGCACTTAGCATCGTAAAACTGCTGGAAATCCCGCAGTGGAGTGTGCTTATGACTGGGCATTATTTCATTTGGTTACGAGTGCAACTTCGGTAATTTTAAACGCCCGTAGATCCAGCCGTTTAATGTTTTGGGTTAGATGCGTAGCTGAAATAAACTAAAATACTTTTCAGAAACAACTCATTCTCACGTTAATTAACACAAGAGTTGTTTTGTCCGTACCCAGCGTCTAATTAAAATGGCCACAGTTCTCTGCAATGCAAATACGAATATTCAATTTTAGAACTTCCACCACTTACCGTACTAGCAAAAACGATTTCAGAACACGATTTTTGAAACACTGAATTAGTAGCACTATTCGGAGTAGAATTTGCTATACTGAAACAAGATATATGGGTAATTCGAAGGAAAAATATAATCAGTCACTTAAATAAAGAAAAATCATTTGTAACAAAACAGTTTTTGCAAACATGTGAACGCTACATATCGTGCAAAAAGGGCGAGGCGATGGAAATATATTGAATAATTGAATTAATAGCACTATTCGGAGTAGAATTTGCTATACTGAGATCAGATATATGAGTAATTCGAATGAAAAACGTAATCAGTCACTTAAATAAAGTAAAAGCGTTTGTAACAAAACATTTTTGTAAACATGTGAACGCTACATATCGTGCAAAAAGGGCGAGGCGATGGAAATATATTGAATAATTGAATTAATAGCACTATTCGGAGTAGAATTTGCTATACTGAGATCAGATATATGAGTAATTCGAATGAAAAACGTAATCAGTCACTTAAATAAAGTAAAAGCGTTTGTAACAAAACATTTTTGTAAACATGTGAACGCTACATATCGTGCAAAAAGGGCGAGGCGATGGAAATATATTGAATAATTGAATTAATAGCACTATTCGGAGTAGAATTTGCTATACTGAGATCAGATATATGAGTAATTCGAATGAAAAACGTAATCAGTCACTTAAATAAAGTAAAAGCGTTTGTAACAAAACATTTTTGTAAACATGTGAACGCTACATATTGTGCAAAAAGGGCGAGGAGAATGGAAATATATTGAAGGACACAGTAGGAGGCATTCATCGAGCGTTAAGGATAGATGTTAGGAGGAAAGCTATCGTGGAGAATACCAAATAAATTACAGTTCGAAGCAGGGTAATTCAAAATAAATATTTCCTGAAAAATACTGCAGCAAATTACATAGCGGTCCCGTAATTACATAAGAATACTTCCAGTGGTAGTGTACCTTTGACTGAAATTGGAACACTCAAATAAGTGATTAAGATGTACAACTTTTACTCAAAATCTTTCGTTCGGAAAATTTCTAGAAACAGCAACAATTTGTAAATACAGGAGCAATTGGTTTTGAGGTGTGTCTTAACCTAGCAATGCTACCTGAAACTACCACATGCACTCCAGCGGTGTTGCTGTTTGCTTGTCTCGTGTCTATAGAATACACTGAGGTGACAAAAGTCATGAGATACCTCTACATATCAGCTGGACCTCCTTTTAGCCGGAATAGTGTACCACCTCGACGTGGCGTGGACTCAACAAAACGTTAAAAGTCCCCTGCAGAAATAGTGAGCTGTGCTGCAGCTACAGTCATCCATAAATGCTAAAATGTTGCCGGTGTACAATTTTTTGCACGGACTGACCTCTCGATTATGACCCATAGATGTTCGATGGGACTCACGTCGGGCTATCTGGGTGGTTAAATCATTCGCTCGAAAGTCCAGAATGTTCTTCAACCCAATCGCGAACAGTTGTCGACGAGTGACAAGGTACATTCTCATCCATAAGAATTCCATCTTTATTTGGGAACATGAAGTCCATGAATGGCCTAAAATGGTCTCCAAGTAGCCGAACACAACCATTTAGAGTGAGTGATTGGTTCAGTTGGAGCAGAGGACCCAGTCCATTGTTGACAACTTGGCTCCATGGCTTCGTGAGCTCTGCGCCACACTCGAAACCTACCATCAACTCTTATCAATTAAAATCGGGACTTATCCGACCTCGTCTGCTGCCATAGCCCATTAACGTCAAATTTCTACGCGCTGCACTAGCAGATATGACCAAAGTGCGTCCCACAATGGTTTTTATGGCTATTTCACGCAGTGTTGCTTGTCTATTAGTACTGACAGCTCTACGTAAACGTTGCTGCTCTCGGTCGTTAAGTGGAGGTCGTCGACCACTGCGTTGTCGGTGGAGAGAGGTAATGCCTGAAATTTAGTTTTCTCGGCACACCCTTGACACTGTGGATCTCGAAATATTGAATTCAGTAACGATTTCCGAAATGTAATGTTCCATCCGTCTATCTCCAATTACCATTCTGTCGTCAAACTCCGTTAATTCCCGTCGTGCTGGCATAATCATGTCGGAAACGTTTTCACACGAATCACATGCACTTCCTTATTATACCCTCAGTCCGCGATACTACAGCCATGTATGTGTGTGCGTATCGCTATCCCACGACTTTTGTCGTTTCAGTGTACATCAATCTACTTTTGGCAAACATCACCGCATGAGCACTTCTCTAATGAAGGAAGCTGATGAGTTGAACTTTACCATAGACAACATAGAGAATATGATACAGTCAATTTCGTTCTCCTGCTCACGAAAATGATACAAATAATTTATTTCAGTTGGGGCTCTGATATGGTTAAAAGTGAGTAAAGAAACAGACAACAATGTCTCGTCTATGGGAACGATAAGTTATCCTGGAAGCATGTACCGTCATGGCCATCACATGAGTCAGTAGTGAACTGCTGCTGTTCTCCTTTTAAGTCAATAATATCGCGTAGGCACTGCTCTCTTGTAAATATCAGTGAACCGTGATTTATTTTCAAAGAATATTCTTAAGAATTTATTTTATTTACTAGTGATTCATCAAGAATATTAACACATTTAATCACACTAAGTAAGCATGGAAGTAGTTGCCAGGGAGTAACTGTTGAAATCATAACCCAATTCCTTTTAACAAATGGGAATTTAATTCACTTTAAAGAAACAGATTTAAAATTATAATCAGAAAGCACCCTCTAAATATCAAAGTTACCATTTATTCATAAACAGAAAGAAACAAGTTTTGACCGTATGAGCTTTCAGGAAGAGAACCTTGCTGCTCTCTTTTGACACGGCCGTAGTTGTGACCGCTCACAACAGCCTCTGAAAGACTACACTGGTGCAAAACTAAGAGTTTAACAATTTACACAAGCACACAAACTATGCACCCCCGTAGGAGGAATGGAAATGGTACAAAACACTAACAATTAAAATATTAACCTTGCCACCGAAGATGTAACTTAATTTTAACTTTTATGAAAAGTCTTACGGTGAAAGGGTGGCAACTTTATACACTAAAATGATCATTTAAATAAAAGCCCATGAAATGCAATCTTATATAAAATTCTACAAGATTGGCCAAATAATAGTTAAGATGCTCTATAGTACACAGATACCGCCTCTCAAGATCATAGGCAATAAAATCAAAGTTTCCAAAGATCAAAACATATTTCAGGTATTACGGCGTTGCACTCCAAGCAATAAATTCGTTAATACACAAAATCCGACAAACATGACAGAGGCAGCTACTAACATACGGTAGATTGATAGGGAGACTACCGTACAACCCGAACTGCAGGTTGCTCTAACCCGCCCCTACTCCACAAAGGAAAAACGGACCACCCGATTTATAAACAACCACCTTCCCGCGGGTGGGCAAAAAGAGAAGAATGGTGGGACGACCCCAAAACAAAGTGGCTATGACCTCACCAAGAAAACAAGTCGAATTTAACAAGTAAATTTCTAATAAACAGCGATTTCTGGAGAAGACCTGCGCAGCACCCCAAAATCGCTCTCCAGAACCGTCCGCTGCCAGCCGCTTCAACGGACGCAGGAAGGCGCGCCGATCTCCCGTCTCACGGCGTCGCAGCTCGCACCTGCCGGACTGATGTCGTGGGTTGACTCCTGTTGCTCTCGTGTCGACCGCGAAGTCACTACCCCTCGCTATACGCCGCGACCCACTGGACTCACGTGGCGACCTCACATGCGCCGACGCTCAAGACGGACAAGTCATCTTGTGTCTCAGTACGCGACCGACCAACCGATCGATTCAAGCGCCAATGACCATTACCTGAGCAAACTCGAGCAGACTGGCGGCCTAACGCGCAGATTCAGATCCAGGATTGTTAAGGAGAGGCTGGGGCCGGACAGGGAGGTACTTGAGGTACGAGGGTGGTGAGGGGGTTGAAGGTGAAGTGGCCCTGGTTGTGGGAGTATGTGGCATAGGTGGTAAGATAGAAGATGGAACAGGCAGCGAGGGCGATTTGGGAAAGGGTGTGGGAGCGCTGGAAGGGGTGGATGTTTTGGAGCACAATGGTGATGAAATGGATGATGTCCTCTGCAGTAGTCGGTGGGTGGAGCGAATTGTTAGGGTGGATGGGGTCATCAACTGGATGGACAGGGACGGTGAGCTCAGGGGTGACTGGAGGAGGTTTCACTTTACGCTTTGAGGAGTAGGTAAGATGTGGTTCGTTACAGGTGTTGCAGGAGGGGGGAGAGGTGAGGTTGGGGCAATTCTTGAGGAAGTGTGAAGCTTTGCAGTGGGGACAAGTAGGGGGGGGGGGGGGGGGGGTTCTTGAAGGCAGAGGTAACATGGTCGTTGTATGTGAGGCAGTGTTGGCAGCAGTAGGATTGGACTGGGGAACGGGAGGGGTCCACCTTATGACAGCGATTGTAGATGAGGGCGCCCTCGGTGAGGAGGCGGTCAATGGAGGAGGAGGATTCAGTGAATATCCACAAGAGAAAAGTCGGCCCGGCATCACTGAAGATGCGACGGGTCAAGTGGATTTCAATGTCGGGCCAGGAGTTGAGTTCGGCCAACACCTCAGCCTCTGTGATCATGGAGCTAAGCTTCATGATCACAGTGGTGAAGGTTAGCGGACGTTGGGGAGGTTGAGGCTGACAGGGAGAGGACGGGGTGTGGTAGGGGGTGAGGGTTGCACGTTGGCCAAATTGGATACGGGGGATGCGGGAGAAGAGATCGGTGTGGAAGGAAGCATTGGGGGATTTAATGAGGACCGAGTCCTTGCGAGGAATCAGAAGGGAAATGGGGGCATTGGGGTAGTATTTCCGGATGGCGAGGGTGAGGGAGTGGGCATCAAGGAATTGAGGGTCAGGATTGGAGAGGACAAAGGTGTGGGTGGCAGGCGTGGTTGGGGCAGGGGTCGGGTCACGTCCATGGGGGTGGGTAGGTCACGGGGATCGGGGGTTTTCTTGGAGGAGATTTCAGGGGAAGGTTCAAATGGCTCTGAGCGCTATGGGGGCTTAACATCTGAGGTCATCAGTCCCCTAGAACTTAGAACTACTTAAAGCTAACTAACCTAAGGACATCACACTCATCCATGCCTGAGGCAGGATTCGAACCTGCGACTGTAGAGGTCACGCGGTTCCAGACTGAAGCGGCTAGAACCACTCGGCCACACCGGCTGGCTCGGGGGAAGGGTCAACATTCGGGCTCTTTGAAGGTTTCGTGGTCACGACAGGGTGGAGAGGGGGCTGAGGAACGGGTTGCAGGGGGAGATGGCGGGGGGTAGTACCACCCTGAGCAGCGGATGACGCAGAGGGAGGGGGCGTGGGTGTCACAGAGACTGTGGAACGTCGAGCCGAAATCCATGTTGGCTTGGAGCCTGTCGGAGGCGGTGCAGGGAGCGGCGGAAAGTCAGTAACTGTCGATGGGGCGACAGTGATAGGGCAGGGGGAGTTGGGGGTAGTTACAGCCGAAAATGGCGCAGGGGTGGGGTGGACAGGGAGAGAAGGAAGGATGGGAATGGCGGTGGAGGATGAGCTCCATGTGATGGTGATTGGAGCAGCGGAGGGAGAGGTGAAAATGATCCACTGGTGAGCTCATAGCGCCCCTTAAATGCATGTGAACATGCAACCTTTCCCCTTTCCCACCAGAGGGAGACACCAAAGCTGCGATTGCCACAGCAGCGCCACCGCCAGAAACGGAGGGCGACTGCTTCACACTACGCGCTGTGGCGCGCTCTTCAAAACAGCCCGGCAGGGTCAGGGATTTTCTCTGCCTCTTGATGGCTGGGTGTTGTGTGCTGTCCTTAGGTTAGTTAGGTTTAAGTAGTTCTAAGTTCTAGGGGACTGATGGCCATAGATGTTAAGTCCCATAGTGTTCAGAGCCATTTGAACCATTTCAAAACAGCAATTTTTTGCCACGGCTCAATCAGATCTATTCCAGTTTTGTCACCTGCAGAAATGTCAACAAAAAAACGATAAATATTCATATATGTGGATTTCGTGTCTTGTTTCCGTCGCGCCATTTACAAATAACGCTCTATGAAAGAGGAGGAATTTACTTACGCCACAGGTATAATTCCGTTACACTTATCGAAATTTATCTGCAGATCCAATATTTTCCGGACCGAAACTCGGAATAAGAATCTGTCCTGATATATTTCTTACGTCCTCTTGCGTCGTCCGCCACGAGTTATTTTTCTGCCAACGTAACAGAATTTTTTTTACTTTGTTTAAAGTGTCGTACCCAGTTCTGATGTTAAGTATGTCGCTAATGACATCTCAACTGCTCCTCATTACTTTCGCCTCCTTCGGTTTCCTCTCTTTCCACATTCCGTTCTAATTACATTGTTCTTTCTAGTCAACAGATCCTGTAATTTTTAAGCAATGTTCACAGAGAACAGCAGCGTTTCACAAATCTGTGTGTCATTAGCTGAAAAGGAATACACATTAGATTCATTGGGGTACGGTAGTATATTCCATAAAGAAAAGAATATATCGGAGCCGATTGATAACTTCGTTGAACGTGATAAACTTCGTTAGGAGAGAGTGTTATGCCTTCGTACAATTTTCTCTGGCGTCTAAAAGCCAGTCTGTTATGGAAGTTTAATATATTTTCTTATTTCATTTTTAAATAGTGGCATTCATTTTACGTGCTACGGTCTCTTTTTAAAAAATTACAAAATTTCTCCGGAAAAGTAAGCTTTCTCCATTTCTGGTTGGTTCAAATGGCTCTGAGCACTATGGGACTCAACATCTTAGGTCATAAGTCCCCTAGAACTTAGAACTACTTAAACCTAACTAACCTAAGGACATCACGCACACCCATGCCCGAGGCAGGATTCGAACCTGCAACCGTAGCAGTCCCGCGGTTCCGGACTGCAGCGCCAGAACCGCTAGACCACCGCGGCCGGCCTCCATTTCTGCAAACATGTTCCAGGGTACAACATGGGCTTGCGTCTGCCAGCAAATGTTCGATTTAAATTTAGGCTGAAGTATCGACCTAAAACATCGTGTGTTTTTAGGTACACAATACTTCAGGTACAACATTTTTCCCAAGATAAATAGTTGTAGATGAAAAATCTAGGTCTAAACTCAGCAGTAGTTTGAAATGTACGGTATATATGGTTATCAGTGTAGGACTTACAGTAATGTAAACGACCATATCAGTGAGGTTCATACAGTTTGAAAACCAATATTCCTACAATATTCCTTTATCGCGGCGGAGATCTGTAGAGGAAAACAGGAAGCAGCAGATGGCAGGAAGATCAGAATTCAACGTGCTGCTTTCAATGATGTCCGTCGGGAAGGAAATTAGTAATGTTCTTTCAAGGGAACCATCCGATTTTCGAAATTTTGGAAAATCACAGAAAACTTATGAGTGGGTGGCCTTATGGGAAGTGAACCGTCTCCGTCCTAGCCATTGCGCCACGGTGCAACAATGTAAATGCGCTCTATGCAGTTCTAATCGCGAGAACAAGTTGATGGCCAAATGCAGACTCTTTCTGTGATGTCGTCCGCAGAATGAGACCTCATGCAAATGTTGATACGTCACAATGGCACCACAAGTAAAAACAGTGGGTGCTAGAAGCAGCAACACGTGGGAGATGTACGTGTCCGCACGCTCCCAACAGCTTCCTTACGCCATCGAGACGAAAAAATTATTTATGTCCGAGTGCAGTGCCGCTCAGCACAGTTTCTGTGTAACAGCTCAATCTCTGTGTAATCGTCCAGGTTCCAATCAACGACTACTGATAATCATCACTAACGACGACATTATCATCATAGCACAGATCCGGTTGTGTGAGAATAGAACAGGTATTCTGAGCTTTAAATCCAGTTAAAGAATATTGTACTCTAGCGTGAAACTACAGTCACGCAGTTACGAAGTACTAAATGTTGTAAGTATCAATGAAAGTATCAAATACATGTCATCTGTGTGGACCTTGATTATTTATAAAGTATTTACCATGCTCAAATTACTGATAATTTGTGTGTGTGCTGTAGTATCTGCTCGAACTCCTCCTGAAGTACTCATTAGATGCTACATTACACCACACTTTCGAAGTATCCCATTCTTTAATACTTGATGGATGGTACCAGCGGTAGTTTTCTCGCCAAGCACATGAAATTAAGACTTAAACATGAAACAAAAGATTGTCCATTGATCTATAACTGGGTTCATTCGAGTGTGCAGTAGCAAACAGTGGTCATCATCGAGCGTCGTGTTCCGTTCATAGAGCGTTCTCAGCTGAACATTCCGGATACCGAACACGCTAAAAATCGTAGTCCCTATGAGAAATACAACCAGATCATTTCTCTATGTATCTGATCTGCTTCCAATCTGCTATGCCCTTTAATTACAGTAAATGATGACTCGTTTTACCTAATTGATTGTCCGTCCCACCTGCCTTCCCTCATCCTGACAATATCAACTAGCGCCCTGCTCTTAAATTTGGACTGGCTTGTTGCTTTCAAAAAATGCTAGCGAATTACAGCGTCATTGTCTCGCTTGTAAAAAGTCCTTGCAAAGATACTATGAGATAAAATACAGGGTATCCCGAAAGATACTTTACAGCTTCATACACTACTGGCCATTAAAATTGCTACTCCAAGAAGAAATGCAGATGATAAACGGGTATTCATTGGACAAATATATTATACTATAACTGACATGTGATTACATTTTCACGCAGTTTGGGTGCATAGATCCTGAGAAATCAGTACCCAGAACCACCCCCTCTGGCCGTCATAACGGCCTTGATACGCCTGGGCATTGAGTCAAACAGAGCTTGAATGGCGTGTACAGCTACAGCTGCCTATGCAGCTTCAACACGATATCACAGTTCATCAAGAGCAGTGACTAGCTTATTGTGACGAGTCAGTTGCTCGGCCACCATTGACCAGACGTTTTCAATTGGTGAGAGATCTGGAGAATGTGCTGGCCAGGGCAGCAGTCGAACATTTTCTGTATCCAGAAAGGCCCGTACAGGACCTGCAACATGCGGTCATGCATTATCCTGCTGAAATGTACGGTTTCCCAGGGATCGAATGAAGGGTAGAGCCACGGGTCGTAACACATCTGAAATGTAACGTCCACTGTTCAAAGTGCCGTCAATGCGAAAAAGAGGTGACCGGGACGTGTAACCAATGGCACCCCAATGTGCGATCACCGCGATGTCGCCAAACACGGATGCGATCATCATGATGCTGTAAACAGAACCTGGATTCATCCGAAAAAATGACGTTTTGCCATTGGTGCACCCAGGTTCGTCGTTGAGTACACCATCGCAGGCGTTCCTGTCTAAGATGCAGCACCAACGGTAACCGCAGCCATGGTCTCCGAGCTGATAGTCCATGCTACTGCAAACGTCGTCGAACTGTTCGTGCAGATGGTTGTTGTCTTGTAAACGGCCCCATCTGTTGACTCAGGGATCGAGACGTGGCTGCACGATCCGTTACAGCCAAGTGGTTGAGATGCCTGTCATCTCGACTGTTAGTGATATGAGGCCGTTGGGATCCAGCATGGCGTTCCGTATTACCCGCCTGAACCCACCGATTACATATCCTGCTAACAGTGATTGGATTTCGACCAACGAGAACAGCAATGTCGCGATACGATAAACCGCAATCGCGATAGGCTACAATCCGACCTTCATCGAAGTCGAAATCGTGATGGTACGTATTTCTCCTCCTTATACGAGGCATCATAACAAAGTTTCACCAGGCAACGCCGGTCAACTGCTGTTTGTGTATGAGAAATCGGTTGGAAACTTTCCTCGTGTCAGCACGCTGTAGGTGTCACCACCGGTGCCAAACTTGTGTGAATGCTCTGAAAAGCTGATCATTTGCATATCACAGCATCCTCTTCCTGTCGGTTAAATTTCGCGTCTGTAGCACGTCATCTTCGTGGTGTAGCAATTTTAAAGGCCAGTAGTGTATTATGTAATTAGAGAAAAGAAGTAAAGTTTGTCTGATGCAGCAACTCGAGAAGTTTTCTTCTAGTTCTTTAATCAAGTTCTGCATGCGTTCCTCATCTGGCACGTACAGTAGCTAATCGATATTCCAAGTCAATCCAAATAACGCAATAATGCAATAACATACTGAGTAAATGTAGCAAGTTTTGCTTTTTCATTTGATTGAATTGGTTATAAAAACTACAGTCCATATGGGAAAGGCTGAAGACGCTTCCGAACCACCCGTTGAACTGTTGTACGTGGGATTCGCAGTTATTCTGATGCCTTACAAGCAGACTTTTATAGTGAACGCTGGAAAACCAGTCGAATTCTCTCGATATCTTCGTCACTTCTCCTTGATCGGCCTGCAGGTGGTTCATATTCCCTGTGCCCTTTTCACATGCATCGCCGAGAGGGTGATTGTTCCTCGTTTCGCATTCTGAAATTTCTCTCAACTTAAGTGTCTGACTTACTTTTAATAAACCAAGTCAAACACAGTGTCTTTTCCTGCGCAGACTCCATTCTTCGGTTCATTTATGGAGGTCTAATATTCTTCAACAACAAAGAATTTTTTTCTCAATTATATCTTGCTCTTATTACCTGGAAAAGCAAAACATTTAGTCATTTCCTCACATATTAAAAAATTTTTGAGTTGGTACGTAAGACAAACTTTACTTTTTCTCTAAGAGTTTTAAACGTCGAGTTGTATGAACTGAAGCTGTAAAATAACTTTTGGAACACCCTGTGTATCAAACATTCCTATCAATTACTTTCTCTTTCTTTACGTTGTCGATTTCCTTACGTCATAGAAACTGAAACCACTGCACAGTCAACACGAAAAACGGGAGCATTCTGCCATATTCCCTTACTCGTAATGAAAACATTCCCATCACACAGTGCAATCAACAATGGTCATCATGACCTAGGGCATCTGTAGCTGTTAATAAACAGCTAAACCCGGACAAAATCCCAGTTTAACACAATAAGTGAAGTATTACAATTAAGAAACGTGTATACACGGTTTGTCCCAGTTTCGTTAGGATTGCATGCGTGGAATTCCAAATGTAATGCTACCTCTGGCGAGTGGCGGCGCTATGATCTTTGACGTTTTAGCAACAACCATGCACAAGGTCAAAGAGCTACCATCGCTGCAGCGGTCACTTTGACATTCAGTCATAAATTACTAATCATAAAGAACTCAGTTTTACAATTTACAGCGCACCATCCTCTATCTCCACTAGGAAGAGTGTTTTCGTTATGTCCACAAACTAGCTCTCCTTAAAATCGTGTCTATGTCTTCTACGGTACGAAAGTTCATGAACCGACAAGCACTATTCCCTCTGGATAAGCATAGAATACAGTCATTAATATTTTTGATTTGACCAAACGATTTTTCGTTTTTAATTAACCAAGCTCATAGCGTTAGAAACTGAGGGCACACTCAATTAGTGTTCTTTTTACACAAGTCAGTGGTCATGCCAAAATGTGACTACAGTTGAATAATACCCTAAGCCAATACAAGTCTCTTGTCTTGACAATGACCATCGCCTCAGCGCCGGCCCACGGGCCTGTTCGAAAAGTTTGTCCCGTCATAACAAATCATTTATTTGTAGACCAATTCTTCTTGGTGTGGCTACCATCTACATCTACATGGATCCACATTTAAGTGCCTGGCAGAGGGTTCATCGAACCACCTTCGCAATCTCTATTTCCAATCTCGTATAGCGCAACAAAAGAACAAACACCTATATCTTTCCGTACGAGCTCTGATTTCCCTTATTTTATCATGGTAATCGTTTCTCCGTATGTAAGTCAGTGTCAACAAAATATTTTCACATTCGGAGGAGACAGTTGGTGATTCGAATTTCGTGAGAAGATTCCAAAGCAACGATAAACGCCTTGTTTTAATGATGTTCAAAAATGTGTGTGAAATCTTATGGGACTTAACTGCTAAGGTCATCAGTCCCTAAGCTTACACACTACTTAACCTAAATTATCCTAAGGACAAACACACACACCCATGCCCGAGGGAGGACTCGAACCTCCGCCGGGACCAGCCGCACAGTCCATGACTGCAACGCCTTAGACCGTTTTAATGATGACCTCCCCAAATCCTGCATCATTTCAGTGACACTCGCTCCCATATTTCACGATAATACAAAACGGGCTGCTCTTCTTTGAACTTTTTCGATGTACTCCGTCAGTCCTATCTGGTAAGGATCACACACCGCGCAGCAGTATTCTAAAAGAGGACGGACAAGCGTAGTGTAGGCAGTCTCCTTAGTAGATCTGTTACATTTTCTAAGTGTCCTGCCAATGAAACGCAGTCTTTGGCGTTCCCCACAACATTTTTTATGTGTTCCTCCCAATTAAAGTTGTTCGTAATTGTAATTCCTAGGTATTTAGTCGAATTACGGTCTTTGGATTTGACTGATTTGTCTTGTAACCGAAGTTCAACGGATTCCTTTTAGCACTCATGTGGATGACCTCACACTTTTCGTTATTTAGGGTCAATTGCTAATTTTCGCACGATACAGATAGCTTTTCTAAATCGTTTTGTAACTTGTTTTGATCTTCAGATGACATTGTTAGTCAATAAACGACAGCGTCATCAGCAAATAACCTAAGACGGCTGCTCAGATTGTTTCCCAAATCGTTTATACAGATAAAGAACAGCAAAGGACCTATAGCACTATAGAACTTGGGGAACGCCAGAAATCACTTCTGTTTTACTCGATGACTTTCCGTCAATTACTACGAACTGTGACCTCTCTGACAGGAAATCACGTAACTGAGACGATATTCCTTAAGCACGCAATTTCACTACAAGCCGCCTGTGTGGTACTGTGTTAAAAGCCTTCCGGAAATACAGAAAATATGAAATCCCTTGTCAATATCACTCAATTCATGCGAGTAAAGAGCTAGTTGGAACTTCCTGGCAGATTAAAACTGTGTGTCGGACCGAGACTGGAACTCGGGACCTTTGCCTTTCGCGGGCAAGTGCTCTACCATCTGAGCTACCCAAGCACGACTCACGCCCCGTCCTCACAGCTTTACTTCTGCCAGTACCTCGTCTCCTACTTTCCAAACTTCTGTAAAGTTTCGAAAGTAGGAGACGAGGTACTGGGAGAAATAAAGCTGTGAGAACGGATCGTGAGTCGTGCTTGGGTAGCTCAGATGTTAGAGCACTTCCCCGCGAAAGGCAAAGGTCCCGAGTTCGAGTCTCGGTCCGTCCGGCACACTGTTTTAATCCGCCAACAACTTCCATATCAGCGCACACTCCGCTGCAGAGTGAAAATCTCATTCTAAAGAGCTAGTTGGGTTTCACAAGAATGATGTTTTCTAAATCCATGTTGACTGTGTGTCAATAGACCGTTTTTTTTTTTCTAGGGAATTCAAACGTTGGAACACACTATATGTTCCTAAATCCCACTGCATATCGACGTTAATGACATGGACCTGTAATTTAATGGATTACTCCTACTATCTTTCTTGAATATTGGTGTGACCATTGCAAATTTCCAGTCTTTCGGTACGGATCTTTCGTCCTGCGAACGGTTGTATATGACTGTTACGTATGGATCTATTCCATGAGCATACTCTGGAAGAAACCTATTTGGTATACAGTGATTTAAGTTGCTTCACTACTTCTGTGTTACTCATGTTGTCAGCTGTTCTTGATTCGAATTCTGGAATTGTGGAACTGTTTAGATTCGCGCTTAACGGTGCGTAATAACGCTTCCATGGAGCGTGGAGTTACAAGTACTCCCACTGTGGAAAGTGTCCAGTGTGTGGTGTTCCCATGGCAGCGGAAATGGGAGTCGCGTCGGCACATCAAAGGTGCAGGCGCCGCCCTGTGGCGACTAGTGTGTCTCTAGGAGGGCAGCAGGTGCGGCTTCCTTCGTGACTTTAAGGCGCGTACACGTTAGGCCCCCGAAGACCAAAGAATGAAAGAGACTCGAATCGGCCGAAAGTTGGTCGCCAAGCATTGGCATTGGGCTTCTCATCCGCACCAAAGTGCGAGCCAAGTGATTGAGCCACGTGGAATCGCAGTTGGCTCTGGTAAATTGTCGACATTGCTCCCGTTTTGTTGTTGTTGTAAAATAGCGTTTTAGTTACAACTTCTGCGGCCGATATTATCACGGAATAAGAGCATCTAGCAGTCGTCAAATCTGAGGCATTTATTTTACTCCAAGAAGTTGAACCTCAGAAAAAGGAGAGAAGACGCTGGTGGACAATATCTCTTTTAAAAAGTAGGGAGCGTTTGGTGGAACAAAATTAAAGTCTCACTTAGAGCTGAATTTGAAATGGACTATTTCATATTTTTTTCTGTACTGAAAGCTAAAGAGTTCGAATAGTTATTGAGCTGTGTGGCCCTAAAATTTCCTAAGATAACAGCTCTTTTACGAGAGCTGTAGCTGCAGCAGAAGCTTAGCAGTCATTCCCAGTTTCGTTTGTTTCTCTTTGTTGGCTCTGAGCACTATGGGACTTAACATCTGAGGTCATCAGTCCCCTAGAACTTAGAACTACTTAAACCTAACTAACCTAAGGACATCACATTCATCCGTGCTCGAGGCAGGATTCGAACCTACGACCGTAGCTGTCGCGCAGTTCCAGAATGTAAGGCCTAGAACCACTCGGACCCACAGGACGGTTGTTTCTCTTTGTGATTCACGTCGCAAGAATGTCCAACACACACCATTTTTTTCATATCCTATACATCACTTTCAAAAAGCTGTGTTATTTCCCTCTAAGAGTCTATTTTTTCCATTTTTTTTTAAATAATAGTAGTTTGTAGGGGGCCATAAACAGTCACGTTCATGATAATACTCTGTCTGCTTTAATGTTCTCTCTGTATTCTATTCTTAACTGCAGTATTTTTAAACACAATAAATACACACCATTTGCGAAAACAGGTATTGCCTGTAGGTTAAACAGCGACAAATGAAATTAGGTTCTTCAAGACTCAGTAGGTTTCATTGACCGGTTTCATTCTTTAATTTAACAGCCAACTGCTGTACTTTGGACTGTTAATTCCACAGTTTCTGAAGATGCTCTTGTTAAATTAAAGAACGAAACCGGTCAGTAAACATACTAAGTGTGACTTGTGGCTGTCCTAACCAACTCAAATACACCTCCGTCCTACAGATGCAACAAATCGCCGCTGAACCAACGAACATTCTACACTGAGTCCACACTACGAGAGGGATCCCAACGTCAACCAGCCGCCAACGCTTAGCTGTTACCGCCAGCAGACCGAACGGCAACCACGGCCATCATGTTCGTTGATTCCGATTTGCCACCCATACGCACCAAACAAATACCGACAAACGAAGCTGCTCGCTGTCATTCGTTGGCCTTCGCTGCCCTTGTGTACAAGGAGCAGCGAAATTGCCCCAGGGAGGGGGTGTGAATAACGTCCCTGAGGGTCGGCAGCAGACGTTGGCTCGTTGCCTGTACAGCTCTGCTCGCCTCTCGCCTGTATCACAGAGTACTCGGTGTCGGTACAAAGCTGAAACGGGCTCCGCAGGACACTCTGCCGCTGTTCTCCCAGAAATTGGTACCACTTCCGTATTAAGATACGAAATGCCTCAGCATACAAAAACAACACTTAATTGCCTACAAAAAGATCTTTACACAAAATATTCAACCATGGTTTCATAAGATACTGAGCAAATTAAAAAGTTTCCTTTTACAGTCTGTACGTGAGTGCCTTATCCCTTTCTCTCAGTATTACACATACCAGAGACGCATTCCTATTCAACTATTACTTTTCCAAGTGAAGTTTTCCATGATATTCGTAAAAGCTACACACACACATATGTTGTTGTTGTTGTTGTTGTGGTCTTCAGTCCTGAGACTGGTTTGATGCAGCTCTCCATGCTACTCTATCCTGTGCAAGCTTCTTCATATCCCAGTACCTACTGCAACCTACATCCTTCTGAATCTGCTTAGTGTATTCATCTCTTGGTCTCCCTCTACGATTTTTACCCTCCACGGTGCCCTCCAATGCTAAATTTGTGATCCCTTGATGCCTCAAAACATGTCCTACCAACCGATCCCTTCTTCTAGTCAAGTTGTGCCACAAACTTCTCTTCTCCCCAATCCTATTCAATACCACCTCATAAGTTACGTGATCTACCCACCTTATCTTCAGCATTCTTCTGTAGCACCACATTTCGAAAGCTTCTATTCTCTTCTTGTCCAAACTAGTTATCGTCCATGTTTCACTTCCATACATGGCTACACTCCATACAAATACTTTCAGAAACGACTTCCTGACACTTAAATCTATACTCGATGTTAACAAATTTCTCTTCTTCAGAAACGCTTTCCTTGCCATTGCCAGTCTACATTTTATATCCTCTCTACTTCGACCATCATCAGTTATTTTACTCCCTAAATAGCAAAACTCCTTTACTACCTTAAGTGTCTCATTTCCTAATCTAATTCCCTCAGCATCACCCGATTTAATTTGACTACATTCCTTTATCCTCGTTTTGCTTTTGTTGATGTTCATCTTATATCCTCCTTTCAAGACACTGTCCATTCCGTTCAACTGCTCTTCCAAGTCCTTTGCTGTATCTGACAGAATTACAATGTCATCGGCGAACCTCAAAGTTTTTACTTCTTCTCCATGAATTTTAATACCTACTCCGAATTTTTCTTTTGTTTCCTTTACTGCTTGCTCAATATACAGATTGAATAACATTGGGGAGAGGCTACATCCCTGTCTCACTCCATTCCCAACCACTGCTTCCCTTTCATGCCCCTCGACTCTTATAACTGCCATCTGGTTTCTGTACAAATTGTAAATAGCCTTTCGCTCCCTGTATTTTACCCCTGCCACCTTCAGAATTTGAAAGAGAGTATTCCAGTTAACATTGTCGAAAGTTTTCCCTAAGAAAGAAACATAGGTTTGCCTTTTCTTAATCTTTCTTCTAAGATAAGTCGTAAGGTTAGTATTGCCTCACGTGTTCCAACATTTCTACGGAATCCAAACTGATCTTCCCCGAGGTCCGCTTCTACCAGTTTTTCCATTCGTCTGTAAAGAATTCGCGTTAGTATTTTGCAGCTGTGACTTATTAAACTGATAGTTCGGTAATTTTCACATCTGTCAACACCTGCTTTCTTTGGGATTGGAATTATTATATTCTTCTTGAAGTCTGAGGGTATTTCGCCTGTCTCTTACATCGTGCTCACCAGATAGTAGAGTTTTGTCATGACTGGCTCTCCCAAGGCCATGGAATGTTGTCTACTCCCGGGGCCCTGTTTCGACTCAGGTCTTTCAGTGGTCTATCAAACTCTTCACGCAGTATCTTATCTCCCATTTCGTCTTCATCTACATCCTCTTCCATTTCCATAATATTGTCCTCAAGTACATCGCCCGTGTATAAACCCTCTATATACTCCTTCCACCTTTCTGCCTTCCCTTCTTTGCTTTGCTTAGAACTGGGTTGCCATCTGAGCTCTTGATATTCATAAAAGTGGTTCTCTTCTCTCCAAAGGTCTCTTTAATTTTCCTGTAGGCAGTATCTATCTTACCCCTAGTGAGACAAGCCTCTACATCTTTACATTTGTCCTCTAGCCATCCCTGCTTAGCCATTTTGCACTTCCTGTCGATATCATTTTTGAGACGTTTGTATTCCTTTTTGCCTACTTCATTTACTGCATTTTTATATTTTCTCCTTTCATCAATTAAATTCAAGATTTCTTCTGTTACCCAAGGTTTTCTATTAGCCCTTGTCTTTTTACCTACTTGATCGTCTGCTGCCTTCACTACTTCATCCCTCAGAGCTACCCATTCTTCCTCTACTGTATTTCTTTCCCCCATACCTGTCAATTGTTCCCTTATGCTCTCCCTGAAACTCTCTACAACCTCTGGTTCTTTCAGTTTATCCAGGTCCCATCTCCTTAAACTCCCACCTTTTTGCAGTTTCTTCAGTTTCAATCTGCAGTTCATAACCAATAGATTGTGGTCAGAATCCACATCTGCCCCAGGAAATGTCTTACAATTTAAAACCTGGTTCCTAAATCTCTGTCTTACCATTATATAATCTATCTGATACTTTTTAATATCTCCAGTTTTCTTCCAGGTATACAACCTTCTTTTATGATACTTGAACCAAGTGTTAGCTATGATTAAGTTATGCTTTGTGCAAAATTCTACAAGGCGGCTTCCTCTTTCATTCCTTCCCCCTAATCCATATTCACCTACTATGTTTCCTTCTCTCCCATTTCCTACTGACGAATTCCAGTCACCTATGATTATTAAATTTTCGTCTCCCTTCACTACCTGAATAATTTCTTTTATCTCGTCATACATTTCATCAATTTCTTCATCATCTGCAGAGCTAATTGGCATATAAACTTGTACTACTGTAGTAGGCATGGGCTTTGTGTCTATCTTGGCCACAATAATGCGTTCACTATGCTGTTTGTAGTAGCTAACCCGCACTCCTATTTTTTTATTCATTATTAAACCTACTCCTGCATTACCCCTATTTGATTTTGTATTTATAACCCTGCAATCACCTGACCAAAAGTCTTGTTCCTCCTGCCACCGAACTTCACACACATATATGGTGGTGGTGGTTAGTGTTTAACGTCCCGTCGACAACGAGGCCATTAGAGACGGAGCGCAAGCTCGGGTTAGGGAAGGATTGGGAAAGAAATCGGCCGTGCCCTTTCAAAGGAACCATTCCGGCATTTGCCTGAAACGATTTAGGGAAATCACGGAAAACATAAATCAGGATGGCCGGAGACGGGATTGAACCGTCGTCCTCCCAAATGCGAGTCCAGTGTGCCAACCACTGCGCCACCTCGCTCGGTACACACATATATGTAAACCAAATGTGATGTATAGAAATCGTGGTGCCACGCCAAAGTCGGCAACGTGAATCGATACCACATACATTAGCGAGGGCTTGTTATAGTTCGCAACAACCAATGGAAGGAGCCCCAGAAGACACGCCTCTCTCTCAGCAGCAGTAGCAACCTCACGTTGAGATCAATACGGTGACAAGTGTGTAAGAGCTCAGTCCAGTTTGTGACGTCAGCTACAGCAGTCAACCTCATCATGTAGGACAGTAACAATTCCTAAATTTTCTGACGAACTTTGCTTTAGTAAAAGCTGAACATTGTGCCTCAAGAGAACAGTTTCTTAATTAATGCATCAACTTATGCTTTCAGAGTCAATGACAGTTGTAAATTATCAAACAATCGTGTGGCAAAGAAGTATGTCGAAGTCAAGTAAATGTTTTGTTCATTTATGTAATAAAGTTAACTAATACTTCATGTGTTCTAGTTTGATGAGCTTTATCCCAAAGCAGAGAACTCACAGTTAGGGGTGGACGAAAATAGTTTCGTCTGGTCACAATACTCAGGCTGGTGTGGTCCCACTTAGGAAGATAGATTGGTCGTTTCAATTGTAAAACCAACTCCGTAGTATGACTAACAAGTACACTGACATGTACCTCATCAGAAGGCAAAGACACAAAACAAGGCAACAAAACTGCCTACTGACTCCACCATGCCGGCCGGATGTGGCCGTCTGGTTCTACGCGCTACAGTCTGGAACTGGGCGACCGCTACGGTCGCAGGTTCGAATCCTGCCTCGGGCATGGATGTGTGTGATGTCCTTAGGGTAGTTAGGTTTAATTAGTTCTAAGTTCTAGGCGACTGATGACCTCAGAAGTTAAGTCGCATAGTGCTCAGAGCCACTTTTGACTCCACCATCACTTCATGCCTGATACCCGCTGTTACAAGAGTGGGTCGTTTTTTCTTTATATTTTTCACATTTACCTACTCTCACAGACTACACTCCAACTGTCTGATACACTACGGGGTCGTCGCTAATATTTTTAGGGTTCCGTACATCAACTGGCAAAAACGAAACCATTATAGGTTCATTTTGTTGTTCGTCTGTCTCTCTGTCTTCCTGTCCGACTGTTAAGAACTCTTTTTCTCAGGAACTGCTTGAGATTCATGTCGCATACTAAGCTCTATGGTCACTTGGTGGTGTAAAACATTTAACTAAAAGATATGTCCATTTATGTCACATACTGTGACACTTGCAAACTCACTCACCAAAACATTTAGGGTAGGTCCCTTTCACCGAGAATCAAGAAATTTGGCAAGAAGCGAGGTTTCACGGTACAGCTAAAGGAAAAATCTAAAAACTGTTGTATCACATAATGAATGTAAGTTGTCATGTTTTAGTAGGTAAATTAAAAATACTTCATTAAATCTTCTCTCTACATATACGAGTATGAACTGATGTACCCTGCTCGTTTCTTATATGTACGTCCAGGCTATCATCAGGAACTACTTTAGAGACTATGATGCAGTATTGGAATTTCCGGCGCTGATATCTTGCCAGTATCGATATACACTCCTGGAAATGGAAAAAAGAACACATTGACACCGGTGTGTCAGACCCACCATACTTGCTCCGGACACTGCGAGAGGGCTGTACAAGCAATGATCACACGCACGGCACAGCGGACACACCAGGAACCGCGGTGTTGGCCGTCGAATGGCGCTAGCTGCGCAGCATTTGTGCACCGCCGCCGTCAGTGTCAGCCAGTTTGCCGTGGCATACGGAGCTCCATCGCAGTCTTTAACACTGGTAGCATGCCGCGACAGCGTGAACGTGAACCGTATGTGCAGTTGACGGACTTTGAGCGAGGGCGTATAGTGGGCATGCGGGAGGCCGGGTGGACGTACCGCCGAATTGCTCAACACGTGGGGCGTGAGGTCTCCACAGTACATCGATGTTGTCGCCAGTGGTCGGCGGAAGGTGCACGTGCCCGTCGACCTGGGACCGGACCGCAGCGACGCACGGATGCACGCCAAGGCCGTAGGATCCTACGCAGTGCCGTAGGGGACCGCACCGCCACTTCCCAGCAAATTAGGGACACTGTTGCTCCTGGGGTATCGGCGAGGACCATTCGCAACCGTCTCCATGAAGCTGGGCTACGGTCCCGCACACCGTTAGGCCGTCTTCCGCTCACGCCCCAACATCGTGCAGCCCGCCTCCAGTGGTGTCGCGACAGGCGTGAATGGAGGGACGAATGGAGACGTGTCGTCTTCAGCGATGAGAGTCGCTTCTGCCTTGGTGCCAATGATGGTCGTATGCCTGTTTGGCGCCGTGCAGGTGAGCGCCACAATCAGGACTGCATACGACCGAGGCACACAGGGCCAACACCCGGCATCATGGTGTGGGGAGCGATCTCCTACACTGGCCGTACACCACTGGCGATCGTCGAGGGGACACTGAATAGTGCACGGTACATCCAAACCGTCATCGAACCCATCGTTCTACCATTCCTAGACCGGCAAGGGAACTTGCTGTTCCAACAGGACAATGCACGTCCGCATGTATCCCGTGCCACCCAACGTGCTCTAGAAGGTGTAAGTCAACTACCCTGGCCAGCAAGATCTCCGGATCTGTCCCCCATTGAGCATGTTTGGGACTGGATGAAGCGTCGTCTCACGCGGTCTGCACGTCCAGCACGAACGCTGGTCCAACTGAGGCGCCAGGTGGAAATGGCATGGCAAGCCGTTCCACAGGACTACATCCAGCATCTCTACGATCGTCTCCATGGGAGAATAGCAGTCTGCATTGCTGCGAAAGGTGGATATACACTGTACTAGTGCCGACATTGTGCATGCTCTGTTGCCTGTGTCTATGTGCCTGTGGTTCTGTCAGTGTGATCATGTGATGTATCTGACCCCAGGTATGTGTCAATAAAGTTTCCCCTTCCTGGGACAATGAATTCACGGTGTTCTTATTTCAGTTTCCAGGAGTGTAGATAGGTGGCAGAATTCGAGATTCTCGATTCCCGGGATGGATGAACTGCCTATACACATAATTAAGTTTGTACAGTACCATCACTGTGCGAGTCCTACTCGCACTGTCCCCATGGCGACTCATATTCTACAAATCAAAGCTAATTACTACTGCACATAATAGAACGTTACATAAAAAATGTACGAGAAAAATATTGTATCCACTTTCGCATCTTTTCCTGTCTTGATCCACCATCGTATGACATTCCCTTTTTTCACTCGTAGCTGTAAACACTCATAAGAAACTGCATATATTGTTAAATCTCAATAACAAAATTCCACAACTGATGTGAGCTATATTATCACGCACCTGGCTGTAGATTGCCGTAATACCTTTCTTTCCTTGTAATATGCTGTTTGTTTTCGTGTATTTTCTTTTCCCTCTTTGATACTTTCCCGTCCGATCTGGGCAGGCTTACAACCCTCAATTCTCTCGTCATTATTTCGCAGATTACTTCGATTTCTTGATTACTACCGACTCCCTTATCTTGACTGTGTGGTCACAGTGATCTTCGCATGATCACGCTATCTAAATCGCTTCAAGAAACATGAATATCAGTCTTCTTTGATCCTACGATTCACTTCTGCTCTGCGGCCCGCCGGCCAGAGTTGCCGAGCGGTTCTTGGCGCTTCAGTCTGGAACCCCGCGACCGCTACGGTCTCTGGTTCGAATCCTGCCTCGGGCACAGATGTGTGTGATGTCCTTAGGTTAGTTAGGTTTAAGTAGTTCTAAGTTCTAGGGGACTGATGACATTCGATGTTAAGTCCCATAGTGCTGAGAGCCGGAACCAAATTCTTTTTTTTTTTTTTTTTTTTTTTTTTTTTTTTTAATCAATGGAACGGTGTCTTTGCGTCTATAAGTGATATTCCAGCTCTAGGCATCCTTCTTGTGACTTCAACAAAATCTTTCAACTCAATCAATCGAGCATACAGATAAAAACAACGCATAAGAATACTCTGTTATCTACAACCTGTCTCGGACATCAAGACAAATTAGTATTCATATCTTCGAGAAGAGCAAGTAATAACTTTCTAAAAGCTCATTTTAGGACAATGGTCAGCTCACTAGTTGCCTTTAGATGGTACATCTATCTTAAACATTTACCTGCTATATTCTGGTTCATCAGACTGCTCCTGAAATTGCTTGATATTCGATACACACTATATGCGGCGATATCTTCTCGAACGAAACATCTCCTCTTCAAGCCATTTTGGATGAAGGGCCCTGCGAATCCAAAACGGTCCACAATATACATTAAAGAATTTTTTTACATAGGAACTTCTGCTTCCTCGATAAGCAGTGAGCTTCAATTAGTACTTTACGCCCGCTTCCAAATTTGTTATACAAAGTGCTCCCTTCTTATTTACTTTTTGTCTCTCTACAGCGCTTCGTATACGTTCAGTCGCCATCCACATTACTACAATGTGTCTCGAGCTGTGGATGCAAAATTAACTACTTCCATGATCTTATCAGATGGCCACTTGTTCCAAAACTAAGTTCACTGCCATCCCCATAGCTCCTTGCGGCAATTCCTTAGTTGTAATAGTTCTTCTAATGTTTCTGGGAAGATCGTTTGCTGCTCTGTAATTGTATTAATCGAACTGTATTGACCCATCCTTCCTTAGTAATCATGATTATGCATTACTGTAGAAATTCTTCTCAGTTCCAATAATGCCTTGTACAATCGTACCCTGAACCTCTTCTTCGAACAGTTCGTAGCATTTTAAGGGGAACGGGTATGGACACACCAAGAATTTCTGGTGTGGTTTCACTTTACAGTGGTACACAAAGTCCCTATCGGCACTTTTCATTTCTGAAAACATATTAAGATGTGATACTAAAATATACTGAGGCTGCTCACTCTCTTCATTCGACTCAAGGTGTCCTAATTTACCACTTATTACTCTATTCCAGTTTGATTCCTCATCGTTTGCACTGTCTATCACATATTCTCATTGTGACACATCAACAAAACTTACGGAACAGTCGTTTTCGATAACACCCCCTTTCCACTCAATCCTCCAAATACAATTTGAATGCCTCGCTTTCAGAACTTATCATGAGCAGTCTCACATCAAAATATTTTATTTTTTTATAGTGATTTATAAAGTCCAGCCTTAGAATAACATCTACTGTAAGACATGGAACGATCAAGAAGTTTTCTCGCATCTCTTTTGATTGACACATAAAATCGACCCTAACTTGTCTTTTAAATTTCACTAACTTTCGTCTTCTGCGTCAGCAATTCAGGCCATGCTCTCTCCTGGAGACAATCCTCACAAACACCATTACTCAACATGGACGCCACACTGCCAATGTGGAGATACAATGATCTTCCTTGCTGTTAGAGCTCATTGCAAGTACAGGGTAACCTGAACAGTACTTCATTTAAGTCTTCAAATATACACTCATGTTCAGACAAACAGAACATATGAAACTTCCTGGCAGATTAGAAACTGTGTGCCGGACCGAGACTCGAACTCGGGACCTTTGCCTTTCGCGGGCAAGTGCTCTATCAAGTGAGCTACCCAAGTACGACTCACGCCCCGTCCTCACAGCTTTGCTTCTGTCAGTACCTCGTCTGGAAGGCAGGAAACGAGGTACTGGCAGAAGTAAAGCTGTGAGGACGGGGCGTGAGTCGTGCTTGGGTAGCTCACTTGATAGAGCACTTGCCCGCGAAAGGCAAAGGTCCCGAGTTCGAGTCTCGGTCCGGCACACAGTTTTAATCTGCCAGGAAGTTTCGTATCAGCGCACACTCTGCTGCAGAGTGAAAATCTCATTCTGAAAACAGAACACCTTGAATGACTAGAGACAGGACGTTCATATTCACAGAACATGTACATTTGAATGTTCTGCATAAATGATTAGCATTTCAATCACCTCGGTTCAACATGTGTGCTTTTGCCTAGTACGCTCAGGGTCCGCCATGGGCCCTGTTAACGTGTTCCATGTATGACGGCATCAACGTTTATAAGGCGCCCATGCCGTCCTGTGGTACAGCCATCCATGCTGCGTTCACCTGGTTCCACAGTTCATCTGTGGTGGTTGGCACTGGGTCATAGTGCTGCACCCGTCGTTTCACCATACTCCACACATTTTCGATTGGCGACAACTCTGGTGATCTGGCGGGCCAGAGCAAAAGGCTGACATCCTGTGACACGAAGAAGGCACGTGTAATTCTTAGACTTTCGCAGCTATTCGGTGTCATCTCGTGGAATCTGGTGTACTGCCGGGCGAGACGGCGTCGGGAAGACCAGACACCGCTCAGGCGTAAATACGGGACACGGTCAGCTTGTCGACCAGTCATAGGAAACACCTGACGAAGACGCCGAGTTACGATGTCGAAATATTGTGTTGGGAAGACGTAGATCACTAGCAGTACACCCGATTCCACGAGGTGACAAGAAGACACGTGTCGTGCGTCAGTATGTGGTCGTCAGCTGGCTTGCTGAAAATGGCAGAAAGGGATGTGCAGAAATGGTATGGCTACGGGTTACAGAATATCATTCACGTAGATCACACTGGTCACTGTGTGCTGGACACCCACCAGCTGTGATTTGTGGTTGTGCCCAATAGCACCCCACACCATAAGGTCTTGAGTTAGCACTGTATGTCTTGTGCGAATGCAGTCACTGTGATGCCGCTAACTCTGGCTGCGGCGAACCAAAATGTGGATATCGTTTCCAAAAAAACCGAATCTGGATTCGGTACCTGATGCCATTCCTGCCCCAGTGACATCGTCCATACACCACTGCCGTCTAGCATGTTCTGCACATTCGTCCAAGACAGGCGAAGAAGTGGACAATGCGCACGTAACCCATGCCGTAATAAACGGTGACGGGCCGTCACCTCTGACAGTGTACGATGTGTTACACTGTTCCGCAGCTGCGCCAGAGCCGAGGACGACGCACATCTGTCCTGCAATGCCAGTCGGATGAGGTTTCGATCTTCTCGCTGATGGACAGCGTGATGCGACCTGACCCGTCTCGTTTTGTTCCGTTGCCCTCCGTGAACCATTTTGCATGCACCCGTTGCACTGACTTCATCCCACACGAGATGCAATTTCTCTCGTGGACGCATCACATTCTCTCATCCCAATAATGCGTCCTCTTTCAAACTCACTGATTTGAAAGTACGGTTCGCACAAACTTCTATGAGGCATCCTGCACGTCTTATCAAGTCACACTGATTCATTACCTTCGGTTCACAGAGACAACGAGAGCTGCAGGTACATTTTACCGGTACATGGTGTTCAAATGGTTCAAATGGCTCTGAGCACTATGGGACTTAATTTCTGAGGTCATCAGTCCCCTAGAACTTAGAACTACTTAAACCTAAGTCAACTAAGGACATCACACACTTCCATGCCCGAGGCAGGAGTCGAACCTGCGACCGTAGCGGTCGCGCGGTTCCAGACTGAAGCGCCTAGAACTGCTCGGCCACTCGGGCCGGGGGTACATGGTGTTGCATTGCGATATCGATGTTGACCTTCAACTCGTGGACCGACACGGTTCTATGGCAATTCATTTCTGCAGAACAACCTGATGAACATCTCCGTGAAGATAAGCGATCTATCTCTAGTCGTTCAAAGGTAGGCTTTTGAACCGAGACAGAATGAAGACACGTCTCCTTGTTGTGGTCTTCAGTCCTGAGACTGGTTTGATTCAGCTCTCCATGCTACTCTATTCTGTGCAAGCTTCATCATCTCCCAGTACCTACTGCAGCCTACATCCTTCTGAATCTGCTTAGTGTATTCATCTCCTAGTCTCCCTCTACGATTTTTACCCTCCACGTTGCCCTCCAATACTAAATTGGTGATCCCTTGATGCCTCAGAACATGTCCTACCAACCGATCCCTTCTTCTAGTCAAGTTGTGCCACAAACTCCTCTTCTCTCCAATCCTATTCAATACCTCCTCATTAGTTATGTGATTTACCCATGTAATCTTCAGCATTCTTCCAAACTATTTATCATCCATGTTTCACTTCCATACATGGCTGCACTCCACACAAATACTTTCAGAAACGACTTCCTGACACTTAAATCTATACTCGAAGTTAACAAATTTCTCTTCTTCAGAAACGCTTTCCTCGCCATTGCCACGCTACATTTTATATCCTCTCTACTTCGACAATCATCAGTTATTTTGCTCCCCAAATAGCAAAACTCCTTTACTACTTCAAGTGTCTCATTTTCTAATCTAATTCCTTCAGCATCACCCGACTTAATTCGACTACATTCCATTATCCTCGTTTTGCTTTTGTTGATGTTCATCTTATATCCTCCTTTCAAGACACTATCCATTCCGTTCAACTTCTCTTCCAAGTCCTTTGCTGTCTCTGACAGAATTACAATGTCATCGGCGAACCTTAAAGTTTTGATTTCCTCTCCATGGATTTTAATACCTACTCCGAATTTTTCTATTGCTTCCTTTACTACTTGCTCAGTATACAGATTGAATAACATCGGGGAGAGGCTACAACTCTGCCCCACTCCCTTCTCAACCACTTCTTCCCTTTCATGTCCCTTGACTCTTATAACTGCCATCTGGTTTCTGTACAAATTGTAAATAGCCTTTCGCTCCCTGTATTTTACCCCTTCCATCTTCAGAATTTGAAAGGGAGTATTCCAGTTAACATTGCCAAAAGCTTTCTCTAAGTCTACAAATGTTAGAAACGTAGGTTTGCCTTTTCTTAATCTGGCTTCTAAGATAAGTCGTAACGTCAGTATTGCCTCACGTGTTCCCATATTTCTACGGAATGCAAACTGATCTTGCCCGAGGCCGGCTTCTACCAGTTTCTCCATTCGTCTGTCAAGAATTCGCGTTAGTATTTTGCAGTCGTGATTTATTAAACTGATAGTTCGGTAATTTTCACATCTGTCACACCTGTTTTCTTTGGGATTGGAATTATTATATTCTTCTTGAAGTCTGAAGGTATTTCGCCTGTCTCATACATTTTGCTCACCAGATGGTAGAGTTTTGTCAGGACCGGCTCTCCCGAGGCTGTCAGTAGTTCTAATGGAATATTGTCTACTCCCGGGGCCTTGTTTTGACTTAGGTCTTTCAGTGCTATGTCAAACTCATCACGCAGTATCATATCTCCCATTTCACCTTCATCTACATCCTTTTCCATTTCCATAATATTGCCCTCAAGTACATCACCCTTGTATAGACCCTCTATATACTCCTTCCACCATTCTGCTTTCTCTTCTTTGCTTAGAACTGGGTTTCCATCAAAGCTCTTGATATTCATAGAAGTGGTTCTCTTTTCTCCAAAGTTCTCTTTAATTTTCCTGTAGCCAGTATCTATCTTAACCCTAGTGAGATATGCCTCTACATCCTTACATTTGTCCTCTAACCATGCCTGCTTAGCCATTTTGCACTTCCTGCCGATATCATTTTTGAGACGTTTGTATTCCTTTTTGCCTGATTCATTTACTGCGTTTTTATATTTTCTCCTTTCATGAATTAAATTTAATATCTCTTCTGTTACCCAAGGATTTCTATTAGCCCTCGTCTTTTTACCTACTTGATCCTCTGCTACCTTCACTATTTCATCCCTCAAAGCTACCCATTCTTCTTCTACTGTATTTCTTTCCCCCATTCCTGTCAGTCGTTCCCTAATGTTCTCCCTGAAGCTCTCTACAACCTGTGGTTCTGTCAGTTTATCCAGACCCATCTCCTTAAATTCCCACCTTTTTGCAGTTTCTTCAGTTTTAATCTACAGTTCATAACCAATAGATTGTGTTCAGAGTCCACATCTGCCCCTGGAAATGTTTTACAATTTAAAACCTGGTTTCTAAAACTCTGTCTTACCACTATATATTCTATCTGGTACCTTCTAGTATCTCCAGGATTCTTCCAAGTGTACAACCTTCATTTATGATTCTTGAACCAAGTGTTAGCTATGATTAAGTTATGCACTGTGCAGAATTCTACCAGGCGGCTTCCTCTTTCATTTCTTACCCCCAATCCATATTCACCTACTACGTTTCCTTCTCTCCCTTTTCCTACTACCGAATTCCAGTCACCCATGACTATTAAATTTTCGTCTCCCTTCACTATCTGAATAATTTCTTTTATTTCATCATATATTTCTTCAATTTCTTCGTCATCTGCAGAGCTAGTTGGCATATAAACTTGTACTACTGTCGTAGGCGTGGGCATCGTGTCTATCTTGACCACAATAATGCGTCTCATCCATGTGTAAATCGACCGTTGCATCCAGTTAGTTTGGTCTGACCTGTGCAGGTATCCTGCAACGTTAACATCATTTCTCCTGTAATTCCCTCAGTTCTTTGGACTCATTAAGCACTTGCTAATTTCATACACTGAAACCAGCAGTTGTATTATCATTTCCAACATTTTCTTGTGGTCTCCACTCCGCTGAAGCTCGTGCAACCCTTCTTTGTTTTTTTCTGTTTACCTCAATCTGATTCTGTGTAACCCGTAAGAGTGGCTAGACTTCTGTGCTGTTCCCTACAGCAACGGGACACGTGTGATCAGAGTACCTGGAAAGAGTCACTCAGTGGCAGTGATTAGCAATTCCGGCTTATCAGAAACTTTTACTGCCTCCTCTCCTCATTAATTTAATATTTCGTCCTGCTGCAGAACTTGCTGAAACACTTTCGAAAGCAATTCGTTCTGCTCCCTTGTAACTTCATTCATAATTTTGCATTCCTGTGTTCAGTCAACCAGTGCAGCTCCATTTTACAAAGTCAGCTCTCCTTCCTAATCTATCACACGAATATATATTTCTTTAACTGCCCCGCCCTGGTTTTTCGTCACCTCTGCTGTCTTTTTGTTTACTTCTTCACACCACTGATTCACTGTTTCTACGTCTGACTAGCTTCAATTACCTCACTTCTAGTTCATTCTGTGGTGCCTTTGCTTTTGGCAATATATACATGTAATTTGACGTTTTGCACCTGTATCTTTTCTGTAGTCTCTTTTCCAGATCAGTACTCCGCGCTTCCATTTTACTTCCTAGGTTCTCTAATCCTGCACTTTGTACCTTGAATTGTTGCATAATTAGATTCTGAAAAGTGCAGAAGTAAAACATTGACTTAACAGGCGAGCCTGCTCTGCTCATTGTTCTTGTGGGTTATCCTGTACCTGAAGTGGTGAACTAACCAGCAGCTCTGTTCAGTGTGCGCCGTCCCCCTCTGTAGGGTTCCCAAGGGTCTCGTTCCATCCATAGCGGTTAGTCCTGTGTCCAAAGCTTACGTCACGGCTCCACCTAAAAGCATTGTGTCCTCTGGAAAAACCATCCCCTTCTGAGAACAGGTCTCCCTTCGCTCTCGCTGATGCACCTATCCACGCTTTCTGCTCACACGTGGTTCATTATGGAAAACCTTTTCATCTAAGACCAAATGCATCTACGCATATCCAAACAGAAAGTAAGATTATGACAAAGCTCAGACGGAATGATTAAGTGAACTTTTTTCCTCTTAATTCCGTGATATTCATGAAAACTATAGTTAATGCATTTCCCTTATCTACTCACAGAGCCACACCCTGCGTAAAAATTCACATATATGTAAAACAAATTCCCAAAATACATCAGAAACAGCATATCTGAAAGGTGTTTTAACAAGTCAGAATAGCAAGTCTTCTGTAACAGAAATGTTACGGAGTGAACACTACACTTAAATTTAAAACAATAAAAAAATCCTGACTGGCATCACAGGAACAAAGACGATCGTTGTTCTATCAATTAGATGTATCTTATGAATTGAAGCTACCTGCTGTCTCTGTTTAATTCTGATCTTTGGTTGTATTTAAATATTGGATACATCTTTGGCCATATACACTGATGAGTCAAAACGTTAAGATCACCTGCTTAACAGCTTGTACGTTCATTTTTGAAACGAAATACGTCACTGATTCTACTTAACAGGAATCCAGACGTTTGTTCGTAGGTTTGTGGAGGTACGTGGCATTAGATGTCTACGAACAGGTCACGTGATTCGAGTAAATAATGGGCCGTTGATACGCGTACGTAGTGATGGCGCCCGATAGCGACCCAGATGCCTTCCATAGGATTTACACGAAGCGAATTTGGTCGCCAAGACATCGATGTGAGTTCACTATAACGCTCCTCAAACCACTGTAGCATTATTTTAGCCCCGAGATACGGACAATTATACTGCTGAAAGATGACAGTGCCGTCGGCGAAGACATCAAGCATGAAGAAATGCGAGTGGTTCGCAGCTCTCAGTGTGTCTTCGATTCGACACGAGAGACAGCTGTGAGTGAGTGATAGACGTAGAAACGAGTCAGTGACTTAAACTGTGAGGCAGCATCTTCTGATTACAAAAGATATAACTACTGGTTGTTTTTTAATAGACGGTAGTAGGATTATTACTAATTTTTTGAGGTTTGATGAAGAAGGAAATTACCTCTCTTTTTCTGGAAACATGAAAAAAGATACGTGAGCTTTTGAACATGTAAAGGAGTTTTGTTTTGAGATATGGAGAAGGAACTGGTATTATGAATGATGGAAGTTGTAAAACACAGAATAAGAAATATATGGTATTTTATTAGACAGTGCAGTACACTGTAAGTCATTTGAAATTCTTCAACCCTTTTTCATTATACAGACTGCAACCTGATACCTTTTTAAAGATTTCAATTACAGCTTTTACGAGGGCTACTCGGAAAGTAAGGTCCGATCTGGCGTGTAAGGGAAACCACTGTGAAAATCCGATGAAGCTTTGTAGAGATGTGTTGGGCAGCATCTCTAGTATGAACGTTGATCGCATCAAGTCGATCTTTTCAGTTCTGAGTGCAAAACGAGCACGTAAAGGTGCCTAGAAAATGGTGTCCCCCGCTGAGAGGTTTCGCCTACAGATATGCAGCCTACGTAACATAACTGTCATGTGTTTCCTTTTTCATGGCAGTTCTTGGCCGCATTCTGCAGGGGCAACGAAGACTCTCCTGTAGCGTTTTCGATGGGAAGTGTTCGATCACCCACCACAGAGTCTATAATTGCCTCCCCTTAGTCTCATCTCTGTCCACATGAATCACTGGCTATGAGGACACATTTTGGCGCAGACAACTAACTGCAGACGAGCGTAGAGAACTCACGG
Organism: Schistocerca americana; assembly: GCF_021461395.2. Classification (NCBI taxonomy): domain Eukaryota; kingdom Metazoa; phylum Arthropoda; class Insecta; order Orthoptera; family Acrididae; genus Schistocerca; species Schistocerca americana. The sequence continues at coordinate 257,429,662 of NC_060122.1, read as the reverse complement.
AAAGCACAGGTGGCAACCTTCTGTGACGAGAGTGTTGAAATGTTGGTAACGCGCTACGACAAATGTCTCAGTCGGAGCCGCGACTGTGTAGAGAAGTAATTGGAAGATGTAACTTACTGTTGCAAAGAAAACATTTTTGATTTTCACCATGATTTCCATTTCACGACCTGTCGAACCTTACTTTCGGAACAACCCTCGTAAGTAAACGAAAACAGCTGCCGGAGTTGTCTCCTTGTGTGAATAATCTCAGTTGGAGCTGTATTGAAAAGCGTGCAGCTTTCATTTTGACAGGGGCGCGTAAAAACAGCATCACACAGCGCCACCGCCATCTGAGCGGTCTTGCCACTTGCTGTGGCCTCACTTCAGTTGCTGTGGAAACCTGGTCTAACAGCGGCAGGCAACGCAGCTTGTGGCAGGAGGTGGATGAAAACTCCGGGACCTTGCGCGCCCCCCCCTGCTCGGTCCATTCATATTCACGCTCGGAGGCGCTCGCGATTAGATTCTTAACGAGCAGCGGCGCAAGACGGACTACTCCCCAGACGGGCCCCGCGAATAACAGAACTGCTCGCGGATTGCCTGCGCCGGGAAGACCCCTACGCGCTGCGGCGGCGCCGGCAGCGTCCCCGAGGACCCACTCAAGGCGCAGCCAGGAAACGCGAGGGAAGCGCCTAGCCGCCGCCACAACCTCAACTTTCCTACCGCTACAAGCGCGGAAGTATGAAAACTGCGCCCAGCCAAATTTGCGCACATACAAAAATCCGCGAAATTTCCGGCAAATATTCCTGGAAACTGCGAGCTCACTAAGCCACGGCCTACTTAAAAGCCTGGTGTCCCTGTCCAAAGGAAACGTTCCCTATGGAGCATGGTCTACTTGTACTTCCAGGTCAGCATATGCCACAGTCCTCTATTTGCGGGTGGAACTGGAAATGAAATGACGAGCAGTGGTACAAGGTAACCTCCGCCACGCACTATACGGTAGCTTGCAGAGTATGTATGTAGATGCAGATGTATATGTAGATATCCACTTGAACATTTACCCTTAGTACGACTTGAGACGTAGCGCCGTATACCGACCCTGCCTTGAAGGCAGTTAAGTGGGAGATATGTCTCAGAGCTGGATAATGACAGATGGTGACGCGAGACTGGACGCGCACTTACTTTATGTATCAGCCGATAGAGGACAGTATTGGTTAGGGGACTGTGATTTAGTTTCGATTGTGCCCACTAGAGTGCACTAAAGTAACAGAATGTTTTTCATAAACTGTTCTAGTATTTTCATAAAGTGTTATTATATCTTTTTGCGTATGTAAAATGTTATAAATGTGTTTTAGCAGTGTGAATGATGCGTGAGTGTGGTTTAAGGTTAATATGAAGATAATTGTTTAACGAGTTATGTACTGGGATTTCTGTGTGGGAACATTTCAAAGAAGTATGGATGTGGACAAAGGGGATTTTTATATAATAGATTTGTAAAGTAAGTTTATGGTAAAGGGAAAGTTAATTCAGGTATAAATAACAATAGTAACTAACTTTATGCATAAACAAAGCTTCAGCATAAAAGATAATTACGTCGGTAAAAATTGCAGTCGTTAGGTTTACTATTTTGCGATTGGTTATTCATTAAAAGCGCTGACTGACGCGGGATAATGTTGTTTTGCTATTGGCTGTTGAGTAAACTGACCAATGGTAAAGCAATATTCTTCGCGCGCCTTTCTCTGCTGATAGAGAAGACTTAGAGTATTCTAGAGAGGAGTCGGAGCCTAGCCATGAAACAGTTCGGACGTGTGTAGTAGTAGTTCCGATGGAAATGATAAGTTACCGGATCTAGCAGTGTTTCATACATCAGAAGTGTTGTAAACTGACGGCATAATTGTCCCGATAGGTGTGTAGAAATTTTTAAGTGAATTTTGTGACGAAAAAAGACATAAATTCCGCGTGGCGTATTGAGCAGGTCAGTAGCTAAAAACTGTGACTGCATTAGGTACCGACAGACTTAATATTTGTCGAACATTCTCAATCAAAAACAATCCGTATTTTTGTAGCTATTACGTTTTCGGGATATGCAACACCATACACTTGTTAACGTGTGTGAAAGGGATTGTGAGTGACTGTGTTAAGACTAGCATGGGCTTGGCAGTGATACTTGTTCACCTAAGTTTCAGAATATATTAATTAAGGACAAAGTTTCCAACCTTTCATTTCGTGTGAAAACTTTCTCCCGAAACGTAGATATGTTCACATGTGTGTGAAATCTTATGGGACTTAACTGCTAAGGTCACCTGTCCCTAAGCTTACACACTACTTAACTTAAATTATCCTAAGGACAAACACACACATCCATGCCCGAGGGAGGACTCGAACCTCCGCCGGGACCAGCCGTAAACGTAGATTAGTGACTTTAATTGCAGCCTGGTTCACGTCGAAGTACAGTAGGTTTCACTCGGCTTCCCTACTGATGATCTGCTGAGACAATGTTCACAGGTAGGTGCAGGTTCGTAGTAAAGGGACGGAAGGAACCGCGCCGCCGCAGACTTTACTTGGAATTCTGACAAGGAGAAACTTCGCGTGGATAGAATTAAAGAACAGATGGAGATAAGGCTCAAAATAGAAAAAGACATGCGGCTCAACGTTGTATAACAATTTGAAATCTCTGTTGCGAAAACAAAGGCGCCAGGTAGACTGCTTAATGAGTAAAATGAATCTGCTACAGGATGGGGCAAACAAAAGTGGCCCGGACGAGTGTATACGATTAGACTTGAATGTAGCGTATAACCACATTCCTACAATTACTTCCAACAGGGTGGAGCAACTGCCATAACAGCCGGCCGAACTTCGGAGTACATATCCACACTCTCCACGACTGACGGAGCTGTTGCAGAGGTCAGTCTAGAAGTGGCCCAAGCTGGCCACCCAGGTCGCCTGATCTGTCAATGTGCGGTAACTTTGCACGGTTAGGCCTCACGTCCAAGGTGTACGGCAACAATCCTCACAGTGTTCAAGAAGTGCAGCAGAGCATTTCGGTTGAGACTGCAGCAATTCCACCGAGCGGGGTGGCGCAGTGGTAGCACACTGGACTCGCATTCGGGAGGACGACGGTTCAATCCCGTCTCCAGCCATCCTGATTTAGGTTTTCCGTGATTTCCCTAAATCGTTTCAGGCAAATGCCGGGATGGTTCCTTTGAAATGGCACGGCCGATTTCCTTCCCAATCCTTCCCTAACCCGAGCTTGCGCTCCGTCTCTAATGACCTCGTTGTCGACGGGACGTTAAACACTAACCTCTCTCACCTCTCTCTCAGCAATTCCAACAGTCGAGCTTCCATCAGCCCAGCTACTTGCTGAATAGGGCTCAAAAGTGCCAAGAAATGAATGGTGTTCAATCTCAACATCTGCTATTACTGTATTTCCTTTCCACTGCCATGTTTCTTAGTACCCTGGAACTCTGTTCTCCGAGCCTCTTTTATTTCGCCCGCCGTGTATATTAACATTAATGAAGATCTGCTTGGCTGATCCAGGCGCTGCGTTTACTTCTGCTGGAGTTGGCTTTTGGCGTCAGTGAGGTGCAGAGCTGCCGTGTCCGAGCCGCGTAGACCCCGTCACGCAAACGATTAGCTACGTAAACATCCCTATGCTGGAAGATGAGCGCCACCGATGGTAAAAAAATGCATATTGTTTTAACGATTAAATCCTGTTTTCCTTGTTTCATGATGCATATTTTGTCCCAGTATGAAATACGCTACGTATTGTCATGACAAAATTATTTTTTTACGATTATTTAAGTTCCTATATGGCGCACATTCTGCCCTTTTAAAGTACATCTTACTTAATATACAGTTTTCCAATGCTCATATACAGGGTATTCCATTTATCTGATGACGGCACGCGCGTGTTGTGTTCGCCGGCCACCGGCGCAGCGCACTCCGGTCGAATATGTCCCGCATCTCCTTGTTAATGCCGAACTATGTACCTTCCGGCCAGTGTCATTCGAGCAGTGAAACAAACGTCACAAGCGTAACAGTGAAGACTGTGAACACAACAGTGGCAGATCGAATTATTCCCCTCCACAACGAATGTTTATTTACGATTCGTACGTGCGTACAAAGTCCGCTCGTATTGTCCAGAGACGGTTTGAACAAAATTTTCCAGGTGCTCGAATTCTGAGTCGCGATGAGATCCACAAATTAGTGAATACTTTTCGTGAAACGGAAATGTTGATGACAAGAAGCTCACAGAAACTCATCTCGATGATACTGCATACTGCCTGGAAAACGTGCCTAAAAGTCTCCCAGACGTCTTTTACAGCAAACACAACTCTTCTGTAACTTTGTACAAAGAGCTGCTAAGTTACTTGGTGTAAGGCCCCATAATGTAGCAGCAGTACAGGAATTTAAACCTGGTGATGCCATGGGCAGGCTTAGGGTTTTGGGAATAAGTTCTGAAACAAGTGCATCACAGTAAAATGGATCCTTACCTCATTTCTTTTCAGCTGAGTCTTGGTTTCATTCACACGGGCGTGTTAATTCGCAAAACTGTAGACGTTGGAAGCCGAAAGACCAATTCTGCTTCACGAAAATCCCCTTCATGATCAGGAAATAGGAGTGCGGTGGGCAGTTAGTGGTGACAGAGTAATAGGCATAATTTTTTTAATGACACTATTAACCGTGAAAGATGTGAAAGAGATGTATAGCACTTTGAAATCGTTTCTTAATAAATTTAATGAAAGAGAACGAAACTTGGCGTTTTACCAACAGGATTCGCCAAGGCTTCGTAAGGCCGATGTTTCTTTGCAACCCATTCACGATGTGTTGCATGATAGAGTCGATAGCAACAATATCTGTCTCGCTAGAAATCCTGATTTAATCCCTTGCGATTTCTATTTGTCGTGAGAACTAATGGATAAAGTGCACACAAGTAGTCTGTACACGTTACAAGAACTCAAAGATAATATCCGCAAGTAACTCAGTTATTCAAAGAGAATTACATCATGAGATGAATAATTTCTTAGGGTCACAAACATGTGGAAAACAATGGCAGGCAGTTCCAGTATCTCCTCACATGACATGGGTTAGTACACAGTTTATCTGCGCATGTGTTAAATTCAATACTGCTGTGGCGGACGGGAGAGACGGCGTCTGATTCGCCGGACAACGGAGCGCTCGCTGCCCATCGTATACAGCGCCGTGCGTGCGGTCATCAAACAAACAAACACCCTGTACTTGGCAATAATGACAATGGCATATAAAATTATAATTATAGAGAAAACTGTTTTCATCTGTTCATTTGAAGAGGGTGAATGCCTTTAGTATAAGCAGTGTGAGGAAAAGAGATATGAGGATTATATCATCTACAAATGCACATACTCCTGGTTTTTAGTTAGTACGACAACGCATCTTGCGTACATTACGTATACCATATGCCGAGCTAACTACAATTTATTTTGTGTTTATTTAAAATTAGACTTTTTCAATTACAATAAATACGATTTTTAAATTCACTGTCAGTAGCTCGTCTTCTACTTTTCCTTTGTACGGGTGGTGGACACAACAAATGACCATGCGTAGCATGGTGTAAGAAAAACGTTGGCGTTCAAAAACAGCTTCCAGTCATCTCTTATCTTACACCATTCTTCCTGCAAAATAGTGGTAAGTTCGGATAACGTTGGTGGATGTGGATAGTGATCACGGTCCCTTCATTCAGAAGTAAATCACAAAGACTCTATACTACTGAGAACTGCTGACTTTGATGGACAGGTGAGATATGAAAGTTCATCTGTGTGCTCACAAAGTCACTCCTGAACGATGCGAGCTGTGTGTACAGGAGTCCTGTCGTCTTGGAACACAGCATCACTGTTGAGAGACAAACACTGTACGCTGTGATGTATCTCATCAGCCGAAATGCTCACGTAATCCTTGGCAGTAATGCGAACTTGCCCATGAAATATCACGATATGGCTTCCGAAATCCTCATCTGAGGCCCGTCATGCTTCACTCTTCCGACGTAAACTCGGCCAGAAGTAGGAAACAGTGTGAAACTAATTTGACGAAATTACTTCCGTCCATTGCTTCATAGTCTAGTTTAATGGCTTCGGCATCATGTTTTCCTATTGCGGGCATTTGCATCGCTGATGAATGGTTGTAAGACTTTGGCATTGCTGACCTTGTTCCACTAGCTGCACTCTTCTTCATCATTAATTACTATGTACCTGAGCACAACGTAACAGCCCTCGGCTTTCAACCTGCCGGGCAAGATACGGACTTGGAACACCGGCGATTAGACGACCTTTCCTCGGCCTTTCCTGCGCGAAAATTTCACTGAGTACAGTTCACATGACACCATATGGACGGAGCATAGCGCATTACAAATTATGGCCTTTTTTTCATCTATAATAATGGCATTGATGTGATCCTCCAGGTTTTCTGCTCGAAACTGAAGTCTTAAAGCTTCGGGGTTTGTACCCGAGGCGTCATTTTATCTTTACACGATATTCCGGTAACTTCCCTAGATACTTTATCAGGTGAAGAATGTACAATCTGCTGCTCGCTCCTTGTACAGTACAACTTGGGCATCACCCTAGCTATTCTTCCCCGTTGTGAAACAACAAAACTTACAGAAATTCAAAACCAATGGCAAAAAGTAAAAAAAGAACATTATATATAGTGTAAGACAACGCCATTTACTAAAAAACGTCTTTATATGCACTTACCAACTCACTTACTTTATCTTCCATGATTAGTCTACTAGTCTGTTCCGACCCCAGTTTTCCTGGCACCTCTTTGTAGACCGATCAACACCTCTTCTTCCGATAGGGTGATATCTAAAGGGAAACTTTGGAATTGTATTGTCCTCAATTCTAAAAACATGACCGAGCCCGGTTGGGAAAGTAGGTAGGGGAAGAATACCATCGTTAAAAAATCCTTGGGTTACGTGGCCCGGTTGTTAGTACCTCGTTAGGTTCCATTGCCAGGTCTACAGCGACGGCTTCGACGGCTGCGAAGGCGGACTGTAGATAATCAAAACACCAGAGCTGGCAGATGAAGCAATCGCTTGCAAGGGTAGCGTTAAAGCGACTTCGGAGAGACGTCTAGCCACAGTGGAGGTATCTCTCCTAAAGGAAAACAGCTCTGTAAGAAAAGTTCCTAGTTCTCCAGGTTGGCAATACTTGGAAGGGGTTGGTTACCACATAAAACGAACTGCACTCTTAAACCTCGGAAGAATGGCCGGACAGATTTTACGTTGACAACAGAGGTAAGGACAAAGAACAAGCGATCTTGAATTAAAGACATATTAAAAGGTGAACAAGGAAAATTGTATAGGGACCTGTTGTAAGTAGCGTGAATAAAAGGTCGCAATGAGTAAGAAGCGCGAAGCGCAGTTTGAATCTATCCTGAAGGCTAAAAGAGCTAAGAGCACTCTGAGTAAGAAAATGCTATCTGACATCGAAACCAACGTAAAAGATTGGGTCGCTTCCAACTCTAGCCACACGACGAATAAGAGGTCGCGCTGAGTCGGAAAATTACTTAATTTATTCATAAGAAAAACTCACAAAAGAACATTCATTGTAAAGTCACTGATAAAGAATGGAATGTAATTATTAATATGATCCAGGCATTGTTCCCGTGAATCAATTATTGAATAAAGTAAAGAGTGAGCGAACACTGTGCGTAAGTGCAGCTTGCAGCAACATTCCTGACAACAAGATCTGTTCCAGAGCATTTGTTTTAAATAAAAACAAGGATACTAACTATTGGACCTGTGGAAACGCTATGGATGGGCTAACAAGGAAAACTACACGGTAAATGGCGTAGGTAACGGAGACGTAACATCGGTACACTGGATAAGATTGGAGGCAAAATTATTTACTCGTTAAAACATAGCACTGCTGTTGCCTGGTAAGTAAATACAATTGCTTGTGAAACGCTATACGTTTCACAACAGACTCGTGTGCCCACGTGGTTGGCGGGGACACAATTTCTACGGACCGTAGCCAAATTTTAGTAACATTAAACCACGCAGTCGCGAACAGTTAACATCTTACAGAGGACACATTTGAATAGACAAAGGATAATGGCAGAGGGCCAACAAACTCCAATATTAACCCACGTGGATGATATCCACCGGACATAAAGTAATGAAACAAAGAAAATTCACAAAGAAGCAAAAATTACCAAGATCCAGAAAAGATTGGAATGCATACACACGCAGTTGCAGGCACACAAACATTTACACAGAACCGAGGGCGCTTCAACATATACAATACTTTTGTGCTACGTTCTTCTTACGGATCAAAGTCAAGTCTCTATTGGGAATCAAACTGAAAGTCCGCAAAAGCCTTGCATTCCTTGCTGCGACCCAGCAAATCAATATTTATAAGATGAAACGCGAGACCAAAAGCTAAAAGCTCCCCCCCCCCCTTGCTAAGAGACAAGCGCCACGTGGTGAAGTCAACTCATTCTTCTTCGAAGAGACTTCGGCTGCAGACCCTCGGCGAGCTGGAAGCAGACTGACCATCTCACACACTCCAACGTCTCCCACGCGACCCAGTGGCCAGAAAAACCCAGAGCTGAGGCTTCCGCCACCAACCTAACACTGGTAACTTTCACACAAGGAGAGCAAACCTTTTTGCCCACCTGAAAACTACAAGAGTAGGCCATTCTGTACGACTACCGCTGATTCTCTGCAACAGACTAAACCACCGTATAGCAAAATGAAACACACGCACATTCATCCACTCTCGCATGCCAGAGAGCACTGTATCACTGGAAAGCAAATAAAATGATAATGAAAGGGGACCACAGGACCCTTTCGCTGTCTAGAAAAAAATCAGTGTTAATGTAACTACAGAAACAAAAATTGAATTACAAGGACAAAATAAATTGATAAATAAACAATGATTTTTAGTGAAGTTCTGTGAAAGAAGAGAGCTGCAGCAGGGCTCCTATTTTGCATCCTCTCAGTGGGTTGACCATGGTGTTGATGGGGGGGGGGGGGGGGGAGGAGGAGATCAGGTGATGTGACAGTGACACAAGTCACAGGTTGGTAAAGCCCTTTGTGGCATCTGCCGCCCTTATTGAGAATTTTAAAAATGAACACATACAGAGACAATGAGACAACCTACAAAGTAGCCAGAGCGCCTGCAGGTAGACTACCCATTGACACCCCCAGAACACAGTTGCCTACCTGCTGGCCCTTGGACCACTTTACAGGTTCTCTCTGTAAAGGTTTATTTTTAAAATTCTCACTACACATGGGCAGGTGCCACCAAGGGCTTTGCCCCATTGGCTGGTCTTTGAGGGACCGTTTACCATTTTATTCACCCATGTGTCAGTGTCGTACTGCTCCATGATGATGGCACAGGGGGACGCTAAACAGGAGGGCTGGAAAAGCATTAGCACCCTTTGCTGCTTCGGATTATGTTCAAATTTTTTCATGGTGAGTTCACTGACGCACTTCGGTCGTATCGTGCCAATTCTGAGGGGCAATGTGTTTGAAATTTTTTTCCTCGACCACTCGGAAGGCAACCGCGTGATTTCAACGTTGGATGTCGCGGTTCTAACCTCCATCGAAAAGACTTCAAACGAAGGGGAGAAATGTGGGTAATTGGGGTTGTGACGACCTCCTATCGTGTTAGTAATGGTCAAATGTGTTACCAAACTGACATTGGTAACCCCCCCACCCCAAGTCACATGAAATTTTGGGCGCTGTCATGGACTATGCGGCTGGTCCCAGCGGAGGTTCGCATCCTCCCTCGGGCATGGGTGTGTGTGCTTGTCTTTAGGATAATTTAGGTTAAGTCGTGTGAAAGCTTAGGGACTGATGACCTTAGAAGTTAAGTCCCATAAGATTTCACACACATTTAATAGTTCTAGAACTTTTGGGATGTGGCCTTTTTATCCCACGTATCGATACTCCACAGCTCCAAGCATCGTCGTGCCCAAGGGTGACTTTTTCACTGTTACAGAGGAAGGTTCTAGGCACCTTTGAGTCGTTTCGAACTTATACGACGCAAGTGGTGATAATTACGGGGGTTTGAAAAAGTGGTCCTTTAATTCTGTTGCGCAGTGTAGCTCAAGGACGCTCATTTCTGTTGCTCTTGTTTGTGTGGGCCTCTACTTTTCTGTTGTGAGACTGCAAACTAACTCTAGCAACATAAATCATAAGGGTGCGACACAGACTACCGTCCAACCTACGGTAGTGAAAATGGCAATTTGCAGCCTATAGTAAGAGGGGAGGGGGGGGGGGGGAAACTCAAGGATCTGGTGTGGGGAGAATAGTGGCAGCGGAGAGGAGTTATAAGGCATTGGTACGAGAATGGAATGTTGGAGGGGAGGAGAATAAGGTGTCAGAGGTTGGGGGGAATGATGTAGGAAAGGAAGGATAAAAGAAAGAAGAATAAGAAGAGGAAGGGGGTGGGGGAGGTAACAGGAAAGGTGGAGAGGCAGTAAAAACCAAAGAAATGAATAACAGTAAAAGCTTGGAACATAGCTGAATATGAGACTGTTGTTTCTAAAGATAAAGGTTTATGGAAACAGCGATGAGGAGAGAAAACGGTACACTGCCAAAGTTTCGAAGCAGATGTTCGATCTTCATGAAAACATTAACAGTCATAATTTGTGTGGGCACTGGTGAACATGTTTTAAGTATTTAAGGAACTTGATCGTGTCATTATAAAGCTGTACTTTTTCTTTATTTACATAACAGATTTTTATATTTACAGTAGCTGAAAAGCAATTAACTGTGTAAAAAATTTTTGGGGAAGATGAACTATTCAATCGTATACCTGTGTGTTTCCGGATGTTCTGCAGAGTTTTTTTCTCTAGTTTTCACCATTTTATGCACAATATTTCGACAAACGACCCAGCCGTCTTCATCAAGTGCTGCTATTTTTGCTGTTTTGTGTACTCACTATCGTACAGAAGAAGATTGGGCCTGTCGTCAAATATTCTACATAAAATGGAGACAACCCGGAAGCACGCCATTATTTAGTCACACCGAGATAATCTGAGAGATCACATATCAAATCGTGGCGTAAACATAAAATCTAGTACAATTTCATGCGTCCTGCAGGATATGTACATTTGAATACTACTGATCAAGTTTTTTACGGTTGGGATCTGAGCAATATTTGGGAGTCAGTAGAACCGTTCATTTTTCAATATCATTATAAGGTTGGGGTTATTCCGTTTCTACGTTCAAGGCTATTGAGTATCGTGGGTATGGTGCTTTTGATGCGTGATAATTTTCAGTTAATGTATTTAACTGCCTTAATATTAACTAGAGTGTCAATTATTTTCAGTTAATTTGCAGCTGGAGTGTTTTAATAACGTAAATTTCATTTAGAAATTCTTGTAGATGGGAAATTAATCCTCTGAAATTTTTAGCAGCATTAATAAAGAATGATTTGGCATAGGCACACTTTCATTCCTTGTGTTAATTTGCTTCTCCTTACTGGAATATTTTTTTAGCTATTAAAATATTGTAATCATATTTAACAAAGTTTTGCGTCAGGACATGTTAGAAATAAATTAACTCCCATGTCTGGGGACTGAAAGCAATTAGTAGCTTACGGCGGCTCTAATAGTTATTAGAGTGCTGATTAGCTAAATAATACAGTAAAAATTACTAACGCATGTTGCAATAGAAAGGAACATTTAGTAGTAGGTAGTAGGTTCCCCTTCCAATGGTAGACGTCTGTAGGTAGAATTTTGGAAACGTGCTGTGTATTTCCATACAAAGTTCAGATGTAAATGCTGCTGCGACTAAAGAGCTTACCAACTACATAAAATTGATTCAACATCGCCAGAATGAAAAAACCTGGATTCAGCACAGCTGCATGTGTTCATAATTCCATAATATACCAGCATCGTGGTGCAGCTGACCAATTTCGGAGGCAGTATAATAATGGAGGCAGCTGAGATTAGGGTAGCCTATAATTTAATCCACAGGCTTTAGCTTAAGCAGAGCTTCCGGCACTCAGTTTGCTGACATCACACTGACGACATCACAGTTCTCTCCCATCATCTAATTTATCTGTTACCTATCTTTTATTAACTATTACATAGTCAGCAAATGAGCGACATGCTCTTGCAGCCTATATTGTATATTTATGGGTTTCCATCTTCTTAGAAAAACGTAATGGTAATTTTTAGTTGGTTGTAGGTTGAAATTTTTTTAATAGTTTACCCTTTAATAATTGACCATTTTCAATCAGAATGGGTTAACCGGATTTACTATCACTTCTAGGATTGGTTTGTTTATGACAGTAGGATTTAGATAACAGCCATAATAATGAAATCGCTCTTGGAGATCTTACTTAACACGAACTGAAAAACTTCGTAAAGTCATTCTGACGTTTTTCTCTTGGGAGCATATATGGCCATTAATTATTCTCCCTCTGCTTTCAATCTAAGGATTAAAATTCTTTCAATTATAACGTTGCATCTTTTTATTTTATTGTATTTTTGGCGTGTGTTGACACCTTGGCGTTTGAAGCGTTGTCGAGCCCGAAAGTGTCACTGAAGGACGCCACGCTGTTCCACCACAACAGTGGAACGTATGTACCTTTGAATCAAGTTAAGTGTCGCAGTGGGAGGCAATTACGGGGTTTTGAAAATGTGTTCGTTTAATGCTGTTGTGTAGTATAGTATGAGCGTTGCAAAACCAAAAGTCTGTCGTGACCTGGGTTGTGACGTAATAGCTGCTCTTCAACTGCACCGTAGCACTGGGTCCCAGGGAGAGCGTTGATGGGATCTTGTTTTTTCCTTCTTCTTCTTCTTCTTCTTTTTTGCGTGTTGAGTGCAAAGAGTGTTCGCCTTTGGAGATTTTTTCTTCTGGAAAGTCAAGGTAAGGGAAATAGTTTCACTTCATCGGTTATTCGCTTGGAAAGGTTCTTGGGCTCTCCACGGGTCCTTTAGTCTATTGAGGGTGTTGGTTAGGTAGTCGTACGAGTACTTAACGTTAACTATTTACATGTAAGATCCCGAATACCTGAACATTGCATCATCTTTGATAGTCTTGTGGAGGTGCAATAATGGCTCCAGCCACCTCGTATTTGTTCCAATGTCGAGGTGGGGCCTGGCATACATTCTTAAGTTGGCGGACATTTCTCCGATACCCGTCTAATTTGTGAAAAAGACGAGTTGCCTGGTTTTTCATCATCTCAGCGACATGTTTTTCTCCAGTCAGCTCGTGTATTTGTCTCATCCCGGCCCACCTTGGGGCGCCTACCCTATAGTTCAAGCACCGGTTTTGTAACGGTTGCAAACTGCGTATATTAGAGTCACATGTTGTTCCCCAGGACATAGAGCCGCACAGTAGGGATGGTTGTGCCGTTACTCTATAAAGTTTTAATTTCGTTGATGGGTTTAGAATCTGCTCGTGAAAAATGGCGTGAGTGCCCGGATCATCTTCATAGTACTGTATTTTCTATCTTGTATGTGTGGGGCAAAAGCCATCTCTTTATCCAGTATCACTTCCAGGTATTTCGTTGTCGTAGTCCAGGGTATTGACTGCTCACTGGTGGCAAGTCGCATCCTCAGCTCCTGCCGTTTCTTCGTACACAGAATTGCTGGAGTTTTCGTAGACCTCCTCCCACTGATAGGTGATGTCAAATTGTCGCTGCATCCTGATGACACGTTGTTCAGTGTTCCTTCTAGAGGTTAGGAAGGCGCGTCAGCGTGTATTGACTGGCGGCGACGTATTGAACGATGGAAATGTCGTTAATACACAAATTAAACAGGCATGGCGATATCACCGCTACCTGTGAGATGCCAGTTGAGATAGTTTTCAGTGATGAGTTCTTCCCATCTATTTGTACAAATAGATGCCTCTCCTGCAGAAAGCTATCAATCAGCTTGATGTAACAGTCGGGGAGACGGGTTTGATCGACTGTTGGACTGTAAGGCTGTCACTCCACTCCAACTGTAGAGTTTCGTCTATTCAGGTTGAGTTTTATGGATTCTGTGACCCGAAGCAGCTGAAGCTCCGCAGATAACCGTGGGTGGAAGCCACATTTTTCGTGTCGGATGATGTTATTTTCTTCCAGATAGTCTCTGGAATGCTGTACTAGCACTCGTTCCAGTATTTTTCTAGTGTTGGCAACAGACTAATCAGTCGGCAGCTGTCTGGAGACGTTGGGTTTTTTCCTCTTTATGGAAAACGAATCGTCTTCACCGTCTTCCAGTATGCAGGTAAGCAGTCGTTTAGTAAGCAGCTGTTGCTAATTTGAGTTAGGAGAACGATGGCCTTTCTCGGAAGATGCTTAAGATCGGCGTTGGTCACAGAGTTCTTGCCAGGCGCCGAGTTGTCCGTCTTCCTGATTGATTTTTAACTCCAGCGAGAGTGCTAAGAACAGGCTTCTGTTGTGTGGGGAGTTGGCGAAAGTCGGCGATTCGTTGTCGGATGCGGTCCTCTTCCCTTGCGTCCTCTGCATCCTTTGGGGGCGGAGCTGTCATGTGGTGTTCTTAACCTTTTTTGTCTTTCCAGTGGTTCTTGGTCATCTATTCGATGTTCTCGCTGAATTCCAGCGGTGTTGTCCTATTCTGTTCCACGTCAGGTTCGTTGTGAAAGGCGCTAACGAGCGAAGGATACGAGTTTTCTTCTTCCGTGAAGTTTCAGTTTTGCGTGGCGCCGACGGCTTCCGCCAGCACTCTTGCTTATCGGTTGAAGCGGCTGTTGGTGTCAGTTCTGCGTGTTGTTCTGCCGACGCGGCGGTGCCAGGCGTTTGTACACCTCATAAACCATACCCATAGCCTGTCTCCCTCCAATATCCATCTGCCGGGAAAGTAGTCATGAGTGGAGTGGCCGATGGGACCGATGGCGGGACAAAACCCCGCCTGTCGGCGTCGACCCACTCCTGAGCGCGCGCTGCGCGGTTTGCTCGCGTTGACATCGCGCTCTCGCCTGGTGGCATTTGGGCAGCGCAATGGCTTAAGGCAGGAGGGGGCAGGAATTCTGCACTTATGCGGTGCACTTGCACGTGTGCAGTTAACAGGTGTTCTGCGTGCACACAGGTGCAAGCTGGCCACCCGCTTCTCTCCCCTCCCCGCCCTTGCTGTCGTGATAAAAATCTATTACAAGTCTTGCCAAAAGGAACTTGTCTCCCAGACGAGAATTACACTGTAGATCTATTAATTCCATTTGCAAATTGGGATGAATAGCATCTACAGAAACATCAAATGGTCTCGAGAACCATTCAAAAGTTTGGGATAAATATGATGTATCCCCAAATCGTTTGATAAGTTCCTCTTTTATTGCACTAAATACGGAAACATATTCTTTGCAATTCTGTTCTCGCACAGTTGACAGAGTAGGGGAATGCACTGCGTTCCCAGACGAGAGCTGTCGATCCTACAGCTCAAGCTTGCTAGTGAAAGCTTGCACCTTTTCAGCTATTTCACAAATTAGCTGATTTTCTCCTTGCAGACTTGCTTTCAATGCATTCTTGTGTCCGATAATGTACACTAATAATGCAAGGTCGGCAACCCACTATGGATCTTCCAACTTGGGGTCGTACCTTCCTTTGTCCTTTAAAAACTGATTTATTGGTATCCTCAGCTCAAAAAATCTTTTGAGTACATTACAGCGGCTATGCCAGAGGACGTCACTGTCGTATGGTATGTCACCGTACTCTTCCCTAATTTCAGCTAAATATGTGTGAAACTGTCTATGTGTAAGCCCGTGGCATCTCAAATAATTAACTGCCCGAATAACCACTTGCATGACGTCCCCCAGTTTTGCTGCTTTTGCACAGAGTACTTCTTGGTGCAAAATGCAGTGGATGCTGTACACTGATTCGTCTGTACATTGTAGCTTTTTTCTTAGTAATCCAGCAAATCCCATTTGTTCCCCTTTCATTGCAGGTGCTCCGTCTGTTGTCACTGACACCAAACGTTCCCAGTGTAATCCAGCTGAATCGACAGCTTCTTCAACGACTTTTAGGACGACCGTGCCGGTGGTCTTGCTTTTCAAAGATATCATATCTAAAAAACTCCTCTGTTATGTGCAGAGCAGTGTCTACGCCGCGGACATAAATCACTAATTGCGCGGTGTCTGAAATATCTGTGGACTCATCAAGTGCGATGGAAAATGCAATAAACTCCTGCACTGCACTCCTTAATTGACGGTAAACGTCACCTGCCATGGCACTTATACGACGACTTACAGTCCGCCGAGAAAGAGTGATAGCTCGAAACTGATTTGCATTCAGTGGGCAAAGTAAATCAGCAGCGTCATTGCTGCACTCCTTTATAAACTCACCTTCAGCAAATGGTTTTCCAGCACTTTCTATATTAAGCGCAATCTATCTTGCACGTACCTCTGAGCTATCATTGTTGTCGTCCTGAAAAATTGAAAACAGTGCTCCATAATATGTTAAATCAGTTAGATGAGAGACATGACGAAAGAAAGTCGCAGATCTCTGGTGACAACAGCAACTTACGTCATATTCATCTAGTAACGTCAGATCGCTCTTCTTCAGCTTAGTCAATTTCCCCATCCGCTCAGAATCCGACAATAAATTGTACTCGTCCTTGTGAAATTTATTATAATGGCGTTCAATACTAAACTTCCCTGACCAGCGAGAATACTGCCACATATTAAACATTTCGAATTTCCACGTTTTTGCACAAAGAAAAAATGATTCTCCCATTCTTTTGTAAAAGATAGCAAATCTCCACTTCTCCTTTTCCTTGATTCACTCTGCGGTTTCCCGGTACTTGAAATACAACGTTCACTACGTAGTGGTCGCTTCGCATCAACGTCCGCAGCTTAGCCTGGTACTACACTGCCGCAACCCGCCGGCTGTTCCCGCTGCCCCTATCGACGATTGCACGCGAGCAGCACACGTGCAGCGCTGTGCGCTCATGAGCCGCGTGCAACGTTTGCCCGCCCCTGGCTTATGGATACCGCAGCGGAGGAATATCCGCGTGCACTCGAGGAGTTTACGTGACCCGCGGACACAAGATAGTCCCTGACTGCAACGTCGCCATTGTTGCTGTGTCTGCTGCCTATGGACGATGGCAACTGTACCTGGTAGTGCCTGCTAGCGTTGAGCCTGTAAACAGAATTTTTACTATCAGCAGCGGATGTAAACACGGACTGCACTGTCCAGATGCGTAATGGTCTCTGAAGAAGAAGCGCCCGCGGGAGAAGGAGCGGCAACCCGCACAGTGCAGACGTCGTGTCAGAAACAGCAGTGGCAGGGGCTCAGCCGATGGTTTCTGAAGTGATAAACAACTTACAGAAAGTGCAGATTAGATTCGAACATCTCCACAGTGATAGAAACTAGATATGTCAAAAATTGTAATAGCATCTAAAAATTGATACCTTGTGAAGTGACACATAGCAGAATCCTCAATGGTCCGTACTTTGGCAGACAGTTTACAATAGTGCTGTTCCCTTCTTTTCATTGCTGTGTTATATCTCACTGCAGGCTTTCGTGGCCGTTCTCTTTGAAGGTAAAATCCCATGAGTCGTTAGGCCACGCCACGTTCCTCGATAAACTTCTTAGACACCCGATGTTCCCATCCTCCTGCTGCAATACTCTTCAGAATTCAACTCTTTTTCCCTTGATGACTTAACACTCAGGTAGCGAGGGGCATATCCTGGATGCTAAAAGAAACCCAAACAGAGAGACTGAAACATCGAATATTGAGGACGGTTCAAGAGGAACGCGACGCGGCCTAATTATTCCGAAGATGTTACTGTCTAAAAATTAGTGACGTTTTTGTCCATTTTATTTTTTGTCTGCCTGATGCAAGACATATTTCCATCTTTATTTTCATGTTACTCATAATTGACATGATCGCGAAGCAGTATACATTCGTACAGTATTTAAATCAAAATGGAAAACAAAGACCATGATTCACGGTTCCGGATTTAGCAAGCTTTTGCCGTCTTTATCTACTAGAGAGCTTCGTACAGAATACGTAAAAAACTGAGTTCGATCCTTCAGACATTATGAAGCCAACCAAAATATTTCCACATCTGCATCTACACACGTACTCCACAAGCCCCGTACGGTGCAGGGTATGTTGTATCACTATTGGTCATTTCCCTTCCTGCGCCACTCGCAGATACAGCGAGGGAAAAACGACTACCTATATACCTCCATACGAGTCCCAGTTTCACTCATGTTCGTGGTCCCCACGCGAAATGTACGTTGACGGCGGTAGGATCGTTTCACAGTCAGTTTCAACTGCCGATTCTCTAAATTCCTCGGAAAGAACATCGCTTGCCCTACAGAGATTCCCATCTGTAATCCTGAAGCATCTCCGTAATATTTGCGTGTTGATCTAACCTACAGGTGACAAATATAACAGCCTCTCTCTAAATTGCTTCGCTATCTTACCTTAATCCGATCTTGTGGGGATCCGAAACTCTCGATCTGTACTCAAGAATGAGTCGCACTAGTATTCTATACGCTGTCTCTTTTAAAAATGTTCCACACTTTCCTAAATGTATCCCAACAAACCGAAGTCGACCGTTCACCTTCACCACTACAATCCCACAATTCGCCTCATTTCATATCGCTTTGCAACGTTACGCCTTAACATTTCATTGACTTGACTATCTCAAATTGCACACTACTAACGCTGTATTTGAACGTTACAGGACTGTTGTTCCTAATCTTCTGCATTAACTTACATTTTTCTACATTTAGAGCTAGCTGCTATTCAACACACCAACAGCCTTGCCGCAGTAGTAATATAGGTTCCCGTCAGATCACCGAAGTTAAGCACTGTCGGGCTTGGCTAGCACTTGGATGGGTAACCGTCCGGGTCCGCCGAGTGCTGTAGGAAAGCGGGGTGCACTCAGTCCTTCGAGCTCAATTGAGGAACTATTTGATTAAGAAGTAGCTGCACTGGTCACGAAAACTAACAGTGGCCGGGAGAGCCGTGTGCTGACTACAAAAAAATGGTTCAAATGGCTCTGAACACTATGGGGCTTAACATCTATGGTCATCAGTCGCCTAGAACTTAGAACTACTTAAACCTAACTAACCTAAGGACAGCACACAACAGCCAGCCATCACGAGGCAGAGTGTGCTGACTACATACCCTTCGCATCCGCACCTGGTGATGCCCAAGGGATGAGGACGACACGGCGGTCGGTAGGTATCGTTGGGCCTTCAAGACCTGTTTGGACGGTGCTTGCTTTATTTCTTGCCATTCATCACACTAATTAGAAATTGTGTCTAAGTCGTTTCCTACAGTCACTCAACCACGATACCTTCCTGTACACTATAGCGTCATCAGCAAACAGCCGCAGATTGCTGTTCATCCTGTCTCCGTCATATCATGGGGTCCTCCTGACGATACCGTTGTCGCTGGTGAACACTCGCTATTGAGGATAACGTACTGAATCCTATAATTTAAGAAGTCCTCCAACAACTCGCGTATCTCGGAACATATTCTGTATGCTTGTACCTTCGTAAACAATCTTCACTGCGCTTTTAGGAAATCTAGGAATATGGAATCTGCTTGTTGCCCTTCATTCATAGTTCTCAGTATATGATGTGAGAAAAGGCAAGCTCAGTTTCAAATGTGCGGCGCTTTTTAAAACCGTGCTGAGTTCTGGACAGGAGCTTTTCGGTCTCAAGGAAGTTTAATACATTCGAACTGAGAATATGTTCAAGAATTCTGCAGCAAACTGGTTTTAAGGATGTTAGTCTGTGTTTTTGAGCGTCAGTTATTTTATCTTTCTTGAATACAGGAGTTATCAGCGCTTCTTCCCAGTCGCTTGGGACTTCGCACTGGGCGAGAGTTCCACGATAAAAACAAGCCAAGTAAGAGAACGATGCCGTCGAGTACTGTTTGTTAAACTGAACTGGGATTGCATCCGAACCTGGCGACTTATTTGTTTTCAACTCTCTCAGTTGCATCTCTTCGTCAGGGATGCTTTTTGCTACGTTCTCCATGCGGGAGTCTGTGCGATGGTCAAACGGCGAAATGTTTGTACGATTCTCCTACGTGAACGATTTCTTAAACGCGGAATTTATAACTTTAGCTTTCCTCTTGTTATCTTCTATTGGCACATCAAATTGGTCAACGAAAGATTCGGTCGAAGTCTTCGATCCGTTTAGCGATTTTACGTTCGGCCATAATTTTCTCGGTTTCTAGGATAGGTCATTTGCTGAAGTTTGACGTCGGTCGATGTTCGCGTACCAACCTCTATAAGGAACCACGAATCTCTACTAACTTTTGCATGTTGTCATTTGTGCTTTCCCATTTCAAACGAGAGTAAAATAGTTCAAATGGTTATGAGCACTATGGGAGGTCATCAGTCCCCTAGAACTTAGAACTACTTAAACCTAATTAACCTACGGACATCACACACAACCATGCCCGAGGCAGGATTCGAACCTGCGACCGAAGCGGTCGATCGGTTCCGGACTGAAGAGCCTAGAACCGCTCGACCTCTCCGGCCGGCTCAAACGAGAGTACTA
The DNA here is from genome assembly GCF_021461395.2 of Schistocerca americana. NCBI lineage: Eukaryota > Metazoa > Arthropoda > Insecta > Orthoptera > Acrididae > Schistocerca > Schistocerca americana. The sequence goes on along the minus strand of NC_060122.1, from coordinate 257,409,221 downwards.
AAGTCTTTGCTCCCTCAGCATTTTTCTGTCGCTAAAACACGGTGGATCTTCTCCGTCCTTAATCCTTTTGCTCGGCAGATAAAGCTCCAGAGCGTGATTTATAACCCGTTAAAATGTTGTCCATAATTCCTCTACTTCCATCATACTGGAACTAAATTATCTTCATTCATTGTTTAAATTGAATGCTAGCAACTGTTAACCTCCTCCTGCTAGCAAAAATACTCTCCTAGCCTTGAAATGTGGCTAGTTCTTTGGAATCGCCTTCCGTTCACTGTAGTTATTCAGTTTATGAAGATACACGCCGTTAGGGTACTTGTATCGAGTTCTGATGACACCAAGTGTGACACATTGCGTATTAATGAGGGTTGACAGAATTTGCGAACTAAGTTCATTAGTAGCTTATTGCATGGAGTAACTCGAGCTGACGGGACTGTATTTATGTTTTGGTGGAGAGTTAAGGCTGTAGCTAAGTGAAGATATTTTCTTGTGGAGATAGCGGAGAAAGCCGTTTCTTTGCTTTTACTTCGAGGTACCTGAAGGGGCAAGGATACAGGCATGTCTGATGGGCCTAGGGCCTAGAATCCCCGGCTGCAACTTTCACGCACGGGAACTCACGCTGGAGGATACAAGCCGAATAGTGGGGAGCCACTAGCCTCAGGGAGAGGGGAGCCCTTAGCAGGCCAGAGTACGTTGTCCCGGAGGTACTAGACTGAATTTTTATAAACTTCTTTAGCTGCGTCATGATGGCCTGACACCTTGATAATTGTTCCTGGCTGGGAAGAGAGCATAAGCTCCATATATTCACCTGATGTTTCCTGTGGACCTCCCTGCCGAAATCCCTATCTGCAAGAACCGTGAAAAACGTTTCGCCACAGTGGCTGAAATGGGCCGGCACGGCAAGATATCGTCAAAATGTCGCCGGAACAGTTTTTGGGCCTTTCAAAGTCACGCAGACACCCTCACCAAGCTACTTCAAACATGTGCAGAAAGAGAGTTTGTTGATTAGGGCGTGGCAGGAGGCGACTGTTCCTTGTCGTACTATTAGAGATAGGGTTGGAGGAAGAGAATTCGCCCGTCTTCTGGAGAGAGGATGAATGGATGGTGGAGAATTTTGCGATTGGCGCCTGGTAGCGCTGCCGTACTGTTAATGTTCCGTCTATATATAGTGGGGGTCGCTGAAGTGACATGGAAAGAAGACAAGGATTTCTGGTGAGATGAGTATAGAGTAACATCAGCAGCAGCACCAGAAAACTGGAGCAAGATTCATAATGGATAGGAAGGTAGGGCAGAGAGTATTTTAATGTGAACAGTTCAGTGATAGGGTTGTTCTCATCAAAATCAACAACAAACCAACACCGACAACAGTTCACGTATACATGCCGACATCGCAAGCCGAAGATGAAGAGACAGAGAAAGTATATGAGGACTTTGAACGGGTAGTACGTAAATAGAGATGAAAACCTGACACTCATGGGGGAATGAAATGCGGTTGTAGGGGAGGAGCAGAAGAAATCGTTGCGGGAGGATATGGGCTTGTCAAGAGGAGAAAGAGTAATTAAATTCAGCAATAAATTTCATACAGTAATAGCGAATACTCTGTTCAAGAACAACAAGAGGAGGAGGTATACTTTGAAAAGGCAAGAAGATGAAGGAAGATTTCACTTAGATTACATAATGGTTAGGCAAAGATTTCGAAATCAGAGATTGGATTGTAAGACGTACCCTGGAGCAGATATAGACTAAGATCAAAATTTAACAGTGCTCAAGAGTAGGCTGAAGTTTAAGAGATTAGTAGGGAAAAATCAGTGCGCAAAGGAGTGGGATACGGAGAAGTACTATCGAATGAGGAGATACCCTAGAAGTACCTTGGAATGAGGAGATACCCTTGAAGAGCTTTGAAGCTAAAAATACCGTGTTAAGGTTCTGCCCAGTAGGCAGGTCAGTTGAAGGGGAATTGACATCTACGAGGCCTGTTCAGAAAGTAAGCTCCGATTGATTGCCAAATTGAAACCACAGTGAACATCAAAAATGTTTTACTTGTAACAATTAGCTACACCTTTCAGCTACTTCTCTACGTAGTCGCCGTTCTGACTTAGACTTTTGTCATAGCGTTGTACCAACTTTTCAATAGCCTCATCATAGAAGGCAGCCGCCAGTGCTTTCCGCCAATTCTCCACGCTGGCCTACACCTCGTTGTCTGTGTCAAAATGTTGTCTTCAAAGACAGCGGTTCATGTGACCAGAGATGAAACTCAGGGGGAGACAATTGCGGACTGTATTGTGGGTAATCTCACATTTCCATTTGAAAACGATGCAGGAGCATCTTCATTGCCCCTGCAGAATGCGGCTGAGAATTGTCTTGAAAAAGAAACAGCACGACAGTTATGTAATGTTAGCTGCATAGCTTCAGGCGAAATTTCTCACCAGGCCCTCGTACTTGGCGGCAGACACTATTTTCTAGACATCTTTACGCACTCACTGTGAGCTCAGAAATGAGAAGAGCGACGTGATGCTAACTGGGGTTATACTAGAGACACTACCCAATACATCTGTGCAAAGCTTTATCGGATTTTCAAAGTCGTTTCCATTTCGCGACCGATCGGAGCTTACTTTCTGAACGCCCCTCGTATAAAATGGGCCCTCACAGAAGTTGGGAAGGAAGACATGGGTACAAAGAAGGTAACTGCGAAGAAACCATGGGTAACGCAAGAAATACTTCAATTGATCGAGGAAAGAAGGAAGTACAGAAATGTTCAGGGAAATTCAGGAATACAGAAATACAAGATGCGTAGAAATGAAATAAACAGGAAACGCACGGAAGCTGGGTGAAATGGCTGCAGTAAAAATTTGAAGAAATCGGAAATGAAATGATTGTCGGAAGAACTGACTCAGCGTGTAGAAAAGTCAGAACAACCTTCTGCGAAATGAAAAGCAAGGGTGGTAACATTAAGAGTGCAATGGGTATTCCACTGTTAAATGCGGAGGGAGAGCAGATAGGTGGAAGGAGTACATTGAAGGCCCCTATGAGGGGGAAAATTTGCCTGATGAGATAGGAGAAGATATAGGGGATCCAGTATTAGAATCAGGATTTAAAAGAGCTTTGGAAGACTGACGATCGAATAAGGCAGCAGGTATAGACGACATTTCATCAGAATTTCTTAAATGATCGAGGAAATGGCGACAAAACGACTATTCACGTTGGTGTGTAGAATTTATGAGACTGGCGATATACAAGCGATTTTCGGAAAAACATCATCCACACAATTCCGTAGACTGCAAGAGCTGACAAGTTCGAAAATTATAGCACAATCATCTTAGTAGCCCATACATAGAAGTGCTAAACAGAATGATATACAGAACGATACAGAAGAATGGAAAAGAAAATGAGGATGTGAAACTTCCTGGCAGATTAAAACTGTGTGCCCGACCGAGACTCGGGAAGGTAGGAGACGAGGTACTGGCAGAAGTAAAGCTGTGAGTAGCGGGCGTGAGTCGTGCTTCGGTAGCTCAGTTGGAAGTCGTGCTCAGGCACTCGGCCAGTGCACATCGCGCGGTGACGGGCGGCAGCGCGGGCCAGTGTTTACGTCGCGAGCAGTGCTGCGGTGGAGAGCTGAGCAGCGTGTGCGAGCGCTGTTAACGTTTGTTTCTGTACCAATGTTGTAAGTAAGATGTCGACAATTAACAGAGCGAACAGCGTTCAGTGCGTTTTCGATCGTGCTGCCTTGCGACCGACGGCTTTCGAAATCCATGAGTAGATTTTTGAGGATCTGAAATTGCCGGAAGATATAGTCGACACGTTCCAGTTGGACTTTGTGCACTACTCGTTATTTATCAAATTTATTTCGAGTGACACTTATGAGAAATTCGTTGAGGAGCATGCTGGTGTGAGACCATTTGGTCATAATGATGGTAGTATTAGCAATGTCCAAATCGTGCCTTCGGGATACGGAGTGAGAACCGTCAGGGTATTTAATGTGCCACCTGAGTGCCCTAATGACCTGATAGCACGTTCTCTGTCACTGTACGGCGTTGTTTTGTCAGTTACCAATGAAAAATGGTCGAGTGCATATCGCTACCAAGTTAACAGCGGGGGTGCGAAGTGTACGTGTAGACTTAAAAAAAGCATATACCTTCGTATGTTGCCATTGGCGGCTGTCGTGCACAGGTTACTTACATTGGACAACCCCCTACCTGTTCGATCTGCCATTCGCGGGGACGGTACCGCCACCTCGGCAGCCGGGACGTGTTAGCGAGGCGGAGATGCCAGTTCAGGTGGAATGCAGTGCCCAAGACATTTGCGGTAGGACGGACGTCGATCCAGCACCGTCATCCTCACCGGGGCAGTTACCGCTGGATAACAACGAAGCGCCAGCCACCTCTGAAACTAAGCCGTGTGAGATACAGGAGCGGGTGCAGATCAGTTTGCCTGAACCGCCCCTATCGGTAGAGACTGCAGCAGAAACGAAGAAAGGCCGCCGAAGTAGAAGCAAAGGGAACAGTAGCAAAGAGGAAAAGTCGGATGATTTGAGACCCGTACACATGTCAGAAAGTGGCAGCGAGACTGAACCTCAATCTTCTTGCTCCGTGCGCTGCGAGGACACCGCGAGGCAAGAACGTATTCGTGAACAGACCAAACACCTGAAGGCACTACTGAGCGCTGAGAGGGAACAGAGCACCGTAACGGCTAAGAGGAAGAGCGAACAGAGTAGCGAGCAGCTGCAGCAGCGCTCCCGCAGGAACTCGCTGACGTCAGTCGCAGCCCCGCGTGGTGGTCAGGCGGATGCGACCACGTTGACAGACTCAGCCGGCGGTGGCGGGCAGGGCGGCGCGCGCACCGCGAAGCACCCCGACAGCAATGAGCATGAGCCGTGGTGGCAGCAGGACGAGGAGATGCAGCAGTAGCTGCTCTCGCGCATGGCCATCGCGCTGCGACATTTCCACTCTCTGAGTACTCCAGACGTTCCCAACGAGTTTGATTCATAGACGTCGAGAAGGACGATCCAACACAGAGCTCATTGTCCTCTGAACCATCATGTGCGATAGCCAAACCTACAACGTTACCACACTTAACGTCAATAGAATTCAAAGTGCGGTGAAACTCCGTTCGCTAACTGATTTCTTGTATAGTACCAGCGTTGACATTGCCCTCCTACAGGAGGTAGTCACAGTCTTAGAAGTGCCCGGTTACGTTCTCATTGATAACATCAATCTCCAGGATGCTGTAGGCACTGCCATACTTCTGCGCGACGGTATACCATTTACGGATGTGCAGCGGCTGCCTAGTGGTCGTGGCATTTCTCTTCGAGTGAATGGTGTGCAGATTGTTAACGTGTACGCTCCCTCAGGTAGCACTCATAAGAGAGATCGCTCAACATTTTATAAAAACGAGGTTCCCATTCTTCTTAGCGCTTATCGTGCACATCTCATCCTCGGTGGTGACTTCAATTGTGTGCTTAACGACAGAGACCAAACTCCTAACACGAACAGATGTATCGAACTTGAACATTTAATTCATGGCATGCGTCTTCACGATACATGGCAACAACTGCACGGTGAACGGGTAGCGTACACCGTCGTAACAAGTCATTCTGCCAGTCGGCTGGATAGGATCAATGTGTCCGAGGCCCTCCAGCGACACGCTGTGAACTGTGACATAGCTCCTGTCAACATCTCCGACCATTGTGCGTATCAGTGTTACCTTAACCTACGCCGCCAGCAAATATACCGCGGGAAAGGCTACTGGAAATTGAATGTCAGCCTTCTGCAGGATGCCCAACTTGAAGAGGAGGTGAACATAACGTGGCAACAGCTCCAGCGGCAACGACGTCGTTACGATAGCGTTCTCCAGTGGTGGTCTCAGTGTGCTAAGCCTAAATTACGCCTCACCCTCATGAGTTACGCCCGACAAAAAAGCTTTTGGCAGAAACAGACTATTGGGTTTTATTATCGCTGTTTGAGAGAACTGTACAGTCGCGCTAACAGTCCTTCTCGCGAGATCGACATAAAGATCAAACGATATAAAGCGAAAATCACGGCGATACAATGCCAACGAATGCAAGGCATCATCGTGCGAGCCCACCCGAAGGACGTTGCCGCCGAAGAACGGGCCTCTCTGTACCACATCCTGAGAACGACGAAACGGTGTAAAGCCATGTTGATTGAAGCCGTCGTTGATGACGCTGAGAATGCCATCACGAAGCAACGTGACATCATCTCGCACGTCTACGACTATTATAGTCAACTTTACAAGAAGCAAGCCGTTGATGAACACTCGTGCGACGATTTTCTTAGGACCTTGAGCTGTCGCTTGTCACAATAGGATAATGCAAATCTAAAATCTCTTTTCACAGAGGACGAAATCCGACTGGCGGTCCACAGTGCAAAGAAAGGGAAGTCACCAGGACCCGACGGTCTCAGCGCTGAGTTTTACCAGCGTTACTGGAACCTCCTCGGTCCGACACTCCTCGAGATAGCGAATGAACTCTGGCACCTGGAAGTCATACCCAAGGCATTTACGGAAGGTATCATCCTGCCCTTACCGAAAAAAGGGAACAGCAGGAAGGTCGAAAACATGCGACCCATCACACTCCTGAATGCCGATTTCAAAATCATCACCAGATCGATTAAGCTAAGGATGCAAACCGTTATGTACAAGGTTTTGGGCAGTTACCAGTACAGTGCAGTGCAAGGCCGAAGTGCAATCTCAGCAGCCTGCGATTTGAGGGACATCATCTGTTCGTATGCTGAAACCAAAGGACAGGGCGCTCTGATCTTTCTAGATTTTGAGAAGGCTTATGACCGTGTACGTCATGACTTCCTCTTTAAAAGCATGAAGAAACTAGGTTCTGGACTTCATCTCATAGAATTAATTCGCAAACTTACTACAGACGCCTCTTCACGGATTCTCATTATTGGCCATTTTACAAAAGAAGTTTCCATTGAGCAATCCGTCCGCCAAGGATGTCCTCTGTCAATGATTTTGTACGCCATTGCAGAGGAGCCGCTACTGAACAACTTGGCGCATAGCGGGATCGGACTTAGCGTCGAGTCTGTCACTATCCCATGCATTGCGTATGCTGACGATGTATGCGTAACTGTGTCATCATCGCAACAACTTCTGTCAGCAGAAACTCTTTTACAAACATTCACGTTTCTTTCAGGAGCAATACTCAATAGAACTAAAACCACAGCTTTGAAGATCGGTGGCGGTATCGGAGACATAACCCATGTTACCTGGTGCAAGGTCAAGGATTCTCACACAACCCTCGGTGTTACTTTTGAGGCCAAACCAGACAAATTCCTGACGAAGAACTGGTCACACATGCTTAATAAATTACGTGCTGCTTTGATACTTCACTCCGACCGTGACTTGAACATACTACAGAAAGTTTAGACCATCCAGATCGCCATTACGAGCAAGATGACTTATTTGGCGCAAATTCTTCCAATCTCCGACCATCTAGCCAAGAGTATACAACAAGCGTTATGTTGGTTTCCTTTTAGGGGGCACATTTTCAAAGTTCAATTCGATACCTTAACCTTACCTTCGTTCAAAGGTGGCCTTAACCTCATTAAAGTACACAAAAAATGTGTCACCCTGCTCCTAAATCGCATCAGGAAGGAGTTCCGTACCCGGGGGACCAGTATCATCACAAACCTCATTCAGCGGTGGAAGCCTCATAGCCTTGACCCACTCGTTAATGTCGCCGGCATTCCACTTTCTTACCGACATGTGCGACTGTACTACATGGAAATGAGCTACATTCGACACAACATCGTCGATAACGGAAGCCTGACGAACAGGAAGCTTTATGGCCTTCTCACGACAACAAACCACAGGGATCTTTTAGAGATCATTCAGCCACAAAAACTGAGATATCCACGAGCAAAAAACAACGCTGCAACGTGGATCATGGACCACACAGCATCGTTTGTTATGCAGAATAGGCATGCTACTTTCCTCGACTATTATTCCTACATAGAAATTGAACACTTTAAAATGAGACAACACTGTGACTACAGGAGGATATTTGGAAATATGCTGAACATCATAATTAACGGTTAAATGCTTCAAATACAATATTTCGGATCGCAGAGGTTGCCAGTGACCTGTATGTATGAATCCCATTTGCTTCCTGGGACTTCAGTACTTGTCGGAATTTTACGATACTATTCAGATGCTCACCAATGCAGAAGGCATTTTTTATTTCCCGTTTTCGCTTTCACATTTCCCTTCTCTCGCAGAGCGGCGGAGCAACCTTCCTTCAATTATGAAGTGATAGTCTTTTGTGCACCATAAAAAATAAAATAAAAAATAAAAAAAATAAAAATAAAAAAAAAGATGGTGGAGCACTTGCCCGCGAAAGGCACAGGTCCCGATTTCGAGTCTCGGTCGGGCACACAGTTTTAATCTGCCAGGAAGTTTCATATCAGCGCACACTCCGCTGCAGTGTGAAAATCTCATTCTACACTCCTGGAAATGGAAAAAAGAACACATTGACACCGGTGTGTCAGACCCACCATACTTGCTCCGGACACTGCGAGAGGGCTGTACAAGAAATGATCACACGCACGGCACAGCGGACACACCAGGAACCGCGGTGTTGGCCGTCGAATGGCGCTAGCTGCGCAGCATTTGTGCACCGCCGCCGTCAGTGTCAGCCAGTTTGCCGTGGCATACGGAGCTCCATCGCAGTCTTTAACACTGGTAGCATGCCGCGACAACGTGGACGTGAACCGTATGTGCAGTTGATGGACTTTGAGCGAAGGCGTATAGTGGGCATGCGGGAGGCCGGGTGGACGTACCGCCGAATTGCTCAACACGTGGGGCGTGAGGTCTCCACAGTACATCGATGTTGTCGCCAGTGGTCGGCGGAAGGTGCACGTTCCCGTCGACCTGGGACCGGACCGCAGCGACGCACGGATGCACGCCAAGACCGTAGGATCCTACGCAGTGCCGTAGGGGACCGCACCGCCACTTCCCAGCATATTAGGGACACTGTTGCTCCTGCGGTATCGGCGAGGACCATTCGCAACCGTCTCCATGAAGCTGGGCTACGGTCCCGCACACCGTTAGGCCGTCTTCTGCTCACGCCCCAACATCGTGCAGCCCGCCTCCAGTGGTGTCGCGACAGGCGTGAATGGAGGGACGAATGGAGACGTGTCGTCTTCAGCGATGAGAGTCGCTTCTGCCTTGGTGCCAATGATGGTCGTATGCGTGTTTGGCGCCGTGCAGGTGAGCGCCACAATCAGGACTGCATACGACCGAGGCACACAGGGCCAACACCCGGCATCATGGTGTGGGGAGCGATCTCCTACACTGGCCGTACACCACTGGTGATCGTCGAGGGGACACTGAATAGTGCACGGTACATCCAAACCGTCATCGAACCCATCGTTCTACCATTCCTAGACCGGCATGGAACTTGCTGTTCCAACAGGACAATGCACGTCCGCATGTATCCCGTGCCACCCAACGTGCTCTAGAAGGTGTAAGTCAACTACCCTGGCCAGCAAGATCTCCGGATCTGTCCCCCATTGAGCATGTTTGGGACTGGATGAAGCGTCGTCTCACGCGGTCTGCACGTCCAGCACGAACGCTGGTCCAACTGAGGCGCCAGGCGGAAATGGCATGGCAAGCCGTTCCACAGGGCTACATCCAGCATCTCTACGATCGTCTCCATGGGAGAATAGCAGCCTGCATTGCTGCGAAAGGTGGATATACACTGTACTAGTGCCGACATTGTGCATGCTCTGTTGCCTGTGTCTATGTGCCTGTGGTTCTGTCAGTGTGATCATGTGATGTATCTGACCCCAGGAATGTGTCAATAAAGTTTCCCCTTCCTGGGACAATGAATTCACGGTGTTCTTATTTCAATTTCCAGGAGTGTAAAATGAGGAAGTGTTAGACAACGATCATTTTGGCTGTGGACAGGTAAAGATACCGGAGAGGCAATTCTCACGTAGTGGTGAAGCAAGACTAAAGAAAAATCAAGATACGTTCATAGGATCTGTCGACCTGGAAAAGCATGTAAAATGGTACAAGGCGTTTGAAATTCTCATAAAAATAGGGGTAAGCTATAGAGAAAGATGGGTAATGTACAACACGTACAAGAACCAAGAGGGAATAACAGGAGGGGTAGAAGAAGAATGAAGTGCACAAATTGAAAAGAGTATAAAACAGGGATGTAGTCTTTCCCCCCTACTGTTCAGTCTGTACATCTAAGAAGCAATTACGAAAATAAAAGAAATGTCCACGAGTGGACTTAAAATTCCAAGTAAAAGGATATCAACAATAAGATTCGCTGATGACATTGGTATTCTCAGTGGAAGTGAAGAAGAATTACAGGATCTACTAAATGGAATAAACCGTCGAATGAGTACACGGAAAGACGAAAGTAATTAGAAGTACTAGAAATGAGAACAGCGAGAAAGTTAGCATCAGGATTGATGATCATGAAGTAGATGCTGTTAAGGAATTCGGCTCCCTTCGCAGCAAAATAACCCATGACGGACACAGCAAAGGGGACATCGAAAACGGATTAGCACTGGCAAGAAGGTCACTCCTGGCCAATATTAGCCTACTAGTGTCAAATGTAAGCCCTAATTTGCCGAAGAAATTTCTCAGAATGTACATTTGGATACAGCATTGAATGGTGGTGAAACATGGACCACGGGAAAATCAGAAAAGGAATCGAAACATCTGAGGTGTTGTGTTACAGAAGAACGTTGAAAATTAGGTGCACTGATTAGATCAGGCATGAGGAGGTTCTCCAAAGCATCGGCGAGGAATGTAATACACGGAAAGCACTAACAAGAATAAAAGAAAGGATGGCAGGACATCTGTTAAGATGTCAGGAAATAACTTCCGTGGTACTAGAGGGGGCTGAAGAGGGTAAAAACTTTAGAGGAAAACAGAGATTTGAATACACCTAGCAAATGACTGAGGACGAAAACCGAAAGTGCTACTTTTGAAGAGGTTGGCACAGAAGGAAAATTTGTGGCGGGCCGCAGAAAACCAGGCTGAAGACTGCTGATAATTTTAAAAAATCAAAAATAAAAAAACGCTCCAATTAGTCAAAATTTTCCAGGAAAACCAAAAATCCTATCAATCAGTTCCAAATCGATTAAGTGCTTGCATATGGGCCAGATGTGCACTGACGCCTTATTGACTTGCACAGTTTGTTATGCTCTCTCTCTTGAAAAAATCATTCAATTTTCCTGATATTGTAATTATTTGTTTGTCTGTCATGCACGTCACATCCACCGATTTCTGTCTTATTCGGATAATTCGTTCGTAGTGCGTCGGCCTTTCTTCTTCTTCTCCTTCTCTTTCTTCTTCTTTTTCTTCTGCTTCTTAGGGTGTACATCGAGGATGTCTACAAGAAGGAGGACAGTTTAGTAGGAATTTGCTACCGCTTCTAAGAATAGTAAACATGGCGCTGGAGGTAGCAGTAGAATGGATAAACGATCTTTTTAAAGTCATTAGTCACTCGAGTGGTTTGACGACATGCTTCATCCTATTCTATCTTGTGCTAACCCGATCAGTCCTACGTAATTTCTACCACATCGTCTTTAATATGTTGACTACTAGTTCTAGACTTTGTCACAGCACATTAAACATAAAAAAATTGGTAATGTATTTTCATGCTGTATTGTCCAAACTGAAGTACTTTGTGAATGTTAGTGTTTACCAGCACATACAGATCACAAGTAAAAGTTTTTCCCCGGGTCCAAAAGCCAGCTTTCTTCGGATCCGTCGTGAACAGCGGACGAAAAACTATTTAGTATCAACATTCTAAGACGTGACGACGTTCCGATGAAGTTTTGACGCGATGTGAAAAGAAATAGCAACTGTGTTACCGCACGATACGTTTCAATCCTTTACTTCGCGAATACTTCAAGTGGAGACATTTATGTCGGCTTGTTTGAGCTTAACCTTCTGACGTAAATGTAGTACCTCACATTACAATCATTCCACACAAACCGTTCTCGAAATTATAACGCAAGTAACATTTAGAAACGCAGACTTTCTCTGATAATTTCGTTGATGAACCATTCTCGGTCAACCAGAGTAGTCGTGGTGTTGTCGCCAATTTTGAACTCGTAATATTCAGATTAAGTGTCGGATACATGTCATACCTCTACAGGAAGGCGACCCAGTTGCAAAATCCACGAATCAGGTAGGCGAGGCTGCTCATCAGACTGGCTTTCTAAAAGTGGGGTAATCCCATGAAGGTTTTGTTACACCTGTTAATCTTTGAGTTCCTTTGCCTGGTGCTAAATCAACAGAGCTCATATCCTCAAATCGTCGGTGTATCTTGTTCATATTCAAGTCTATTTGTGTCTTATTTTCATGTTAATACTTCTACGTAAATAATACAAATGTTACGTCCATAACCATGGAATGACCCAGCGGTGTCAGACTAAGAAGACCTGAACCCGACACTTCGTCTGAAGATTAAGAATAGGAAACTCGTCCAAACGTTCCAAACTCCATACTCCGCTGCACATATTTTCCCAGTTTGTCAGTGACTTAACGTCACTTTTAGGGTTCCGTGCCTCAGTCGGTAAAAATGGAACTCTTATAGGATCGCTTTATTATCCGACTGTCGGCTCAACTGTTAAAAATCCTTTTTCTCAGGAAGGGATGGACACATCAAGTTTAAGTTGATGTCACGTACTGAGATATATGGTGAATGAAATCAAAATATTCGGCTAGTTGTGTCACGTATTCTAATACTCGGAAATTCATTCAACAAAATCTGTGTGGTACTTGCGGTTAGTCTAATAACATGAAATTTGAAAAAGAAACGAGATTTCCACAGTACAACCAAAAGGAAAAATTTCAAAAACTGTTAATTTGTAATTATATTACACAAAAGAATCTTTTTGTTATTTCTTATCTGACTCTCTGTCAGTTCGCTTGTTAAGATCTCTTGTTCTTAGGAACAGGTTGACGTATCGTGTTGGAATTTATGACATATATTAAAGCTTATGCTAAGTCAGTGCAGTGTAAAGATACGGCCGTTTATGTCGCATATTTCAATACTCACAAATTGACTAATCAAAACCTATAGGGTACCTCATGTTTGCCTAGCATCATGAAATATGGCGGAAAGCAAGGTTTCACAGTACAACAAAAGGCAAAAATCCAAAAACTATAAATTTGTAATTATATCACACGAAAAAACCATTTCTTTTGTCATTTGTTATACGACGCTGAACTTGAAATTTAAACACTTAGCAGTTATGCATTCAGGCTGATTCGGTCACGATGATAAAAGCCAAACATCAGGCAAGAAATGACTTTATTGCTTATAAGACAGACGCCTTTCAGAATTTATCCTTCATCAGATATCCAGGAGCAATCACTGCACGTAGATTCGGCGTTTAAAGTTGCAATCTGCGAATGTTTCTTTCACATACAACTTGAAACGCCACATATACATGCAGTAATCGCCCCTGGGTATCTAATGATGGATAAATTCCGAAACGACTCATATGAGCAATGAAATCATTCCTTGTTTACCTTTTATCATTGTGACGCAGTCACCCTGCATGGTGAACTGCTGATTACTATAATAACGCTCGCCTGTCACCTGCATGACTTAGGTCACATTTATATTTTTTATATTAAAACATTCTCGAAAATCTGGGAGTCTCTGGGACCGGTATCTCACCACTATCAATGTCGATAAAGGCAAAAATGTTCGAAATTCTCTATTCCCGGAACCGATGAACTGTCTATATACATAATTGTGTACGGAACCCAGTCCTACTCCCACATGGTCAGTTTTGTTTACCGTGAAGATTCTCCCGTCCCTTATGAAATATTAGAGCCCTCCTACGAAGATCTCTTTCAGTTATTGTATCGTCCGAGCAAATCCCACAGGCAAGTGAATTTTTTTGCACTGTAACTTGCGCGTTCACCAACAGATCAGTGGCAAAAATTCTCACGGAGAGACATTCTTTACTGCCTGATCTGATATTGGTACACCGGGTCAGTGGCCGGCTGGCTAACGAATTCTGCTTGGCTGGCTGCCTGCCGTCCTGCGATGCTTACGTCGAATTTCGACATTGTCCCACTTTATAAAACTCTGTCATGACTAGTATACAAGTTATAACCTAATTTACAGTGTAACTTGCTCTTCAGAACAATAACTTTGGAAGCTGCGTGCTTAAAATAAACTCACCGAACAAATACTTTGTTGTGTACCAACCATTTATGGACATATTGGTGGGAGCCTGGCAGCAGCGCTGACGGCAGGCGAGTGCAGGATGCTGCGAGTGCAGGATGCTGCCACTGTAATAATTCAACAAGGCCAACGCAGTGTTGCAAGGAAGGTTTGCTTGCTGGATCAGCGAACTCAGCGCTACTGCACAGACCAGTGCAGTGGTGTTCCAGGATACGTGACTGGTAGTGGCGGACATGCACAACAAGTGCGCCACTGCCGACTGTAAATATTGGACATTTCTGTGACGAAATTATTCTTTGTTTCGCAGCCCTACCAGGACGGTGAGTCTGTGTCAGGCGAGGACGCCACATGGATCTGCGAACAGAAGGCACCGGTTTGAGGCCATGGCAGGGCAACAGTTCTACGCGCTATAGTCTAATCAACGAACGATGGCGGCTCGCGCTGCTCGTAGCGTCATCGTTGCGTGGACGTCTCAGCTTTATGGGTGTCCCCCTGCCGTGACATTGCTGGGTGTCGCCTGGGGTCATAACGGATGCTGGCTTCCGTAATGAGGCCGTCGACAATCGGTGGCGTAGCCGCGTCAGCACCGCAGGACGTGCTGGCAGCCAGCCAAGCAGAATTCTTTAGGCAGCCGGCCACTGACTCACTGTACCAATATCAGAAAAGAATGTGTTACATTTGCAGCTGCCTTTCTCTGGAGCTTCTTGGGCTCCCAACTTGCCTTCGCCTCCACCTCGCACCATCCTGGCTCATAGTCACTCCTCCTTGCACTGGGGGCGTTATACATCCATCACTCGAGAAGACATCACGCTGATTCCATGTCATTACATCTCTAGTCTTGCTAATGGCATCAGTTTGGAGTGGAATAGAGTCAAAAAATGGTTCAAATGGCTGAGGTCATCAGTCCCCTAGACTTAGGACTACTTAAACGTAACTAACCTAAGGACATCACACACATCCATGCCCGAGGCAGGGTTCGAACCTGCGACCGTAGCAGCCGCGTGGTTCCGGACTGAAGAACCTAGAACGGCTCGACGGAACAGAGTCCACAAGGTCTTCAAGTATTCCATGTCTATCTGAAGGTACGTATTGATGATTAAATCGCATGGGCCTTCCAGATTTGGGGCATGTTAATTGCAACGTTTCAGCTACTAATCCAAATAGTCCCAGACCTATCCTCTGCGATTAAGATTGGATGATTCTGCAGGCCAGCTGAGGTGTTATACGCGTCCTTAGAGGAAGTGATCACAGCGTTCACACCATGACAATTTTATTTTATTTTTTGTGCTTTACGGCAGGTCTTGTCATGGGGGAAGCCTCGTCAAAGGCGTCCACTGCGTGAGAGTCTAAGGAAGTGATTCCAGCGGTGGTTTCCCGTCGTCTTCCACTGGTGATGATGCAATGATAATGAGCACAACACAACACCCAGTCCCTGAGCAAAGAAAATCTCCGACCCAGCCGGGAATCGAACCCGAACCCCTTGGCGTGACAGACCTCCGCGATGACCACTCAGCTATCGGGGCGGACCCACGACTATTAGCCACCGACAATTTCGAAATAAGCATCCTGTTTCATATTCAAGGTTAGGTGAATGAGTGGACCCAAGCACATCATACTGCTGTATAATCGTCTAATTGGGCGAGTTTGTCAAACGCCGGACTTCAAATGCCCATTTAATGTGATTTGCTTCGCAGTGTTCGCTCCGAAACTGAGACGTACCTTAATTCTCTGGCAGCAGCAGTTCCTATTGGGTTTGAAGACGACTTTTATTGACAAGGCTTTCTAATGTCACAATTTAATGTGAACAGTTTTATTAGTGAAATGATTGCTTGACACTGTCTGATGTACGTAGGAATGAAAGACTCAGTAATCTTGCAGAAAGATAGGAACAATAGAATTTGTCTGGGGTGAGACCCAAAAAGCGGCTTTTGAAGCTATCATTAACCCGCCGGTCCTAGGCGTCCCGGATTTCGGCAAACTGATGCCACCAGTGCCGGTATTGGCGAAGTGTTGTTGCAGGAAGATCAACGTATAAGACGCCCATTAGATTTCGCTTCTAGAAGGTTGTCTGTTCCGGAGATGAATTACTCCGTTCATGTGTGCGAGACGTTCGCTGTGCTTTTCGCCTTAGAGAAGTTCCAGTTCTATCTTGGGCATTGAGACTTTGATCTCGAGGCGGACAATCAGGCCCTAAGTTGGGTGTAGACTCGACCCAGGAAAACTGGTAGGATCGCCAGGTGGGCGGTCCACATCTCCGCATTTCATTTCAAGATGCGACGCATAAAAGGATCTGACAACCAAGTAGCCAACGCTCTTAGTCGCATGTTTCAGGAGATGAAGTTCCCCAGTTGTTTGTGGACCTTAAAACCAAGCGGGATCAAATCCGTTGTGAGGTCCGTTTAAAAAGCGACTCTTATCCGGTGATTATGTTAGCAACTACTCCATCAGGAATGGCATACTATCATAAACGCGTTAACGAAGCTAGGGACTTTAAAATTTCTTTTCTCCAGTATTTTCATAATTCTCTAGTGAGAGGACATCTGGACCTCTATAAAACTTTGGAAATGGTTAAGGCTCACCTCACTTGACCCACGTTGTATAAGGATGTCAGGCGATTAGTGGACGAGTGTGAAGGCTAAACCCAGTAATAGTCCTCCGAAGGGTTCATCACAATCCGAACGCTAGGAGAACCTTATGAACAAACTCTTTATCGATTACATAGGGTCTCATCCTCGTACCGAGAAGGGGAACCGATACATTCTGGTGGTTACTAACGCGTTTTCCACATTTGTACGGTTGATCCCTAGTTGGGGGTTACGGCGGCCATCACCATTGCGCATCTGATCAACATCTTCAGCTGATTTGGACCTCCTAAGGCTCTTGTTAGTGATAACGCTCTGGCGTTTGTTTCCGAAGAGTTTAAGAATTTTTTCTTTCGTAACGCTGTTAAGCACCTAACTACCACGCCATATTATCCCCAGGCATCATTAGCTGAGTGAGTGAATTGCAACTATGAGTCAGCTTTGATCATTTACAATCATAAGTCTCCGAGCAAGTGGGATACCACGTTGCCTTGACTCAATTTTGCGTTTAACACTACACAGCACGAAGCATCCAAGGCAGTTCCTGCAGCTCTCTTGTTTGCGTATCCCATCAATTCCCCTCTGTCCAACTTGAGGTTATCAGTGACCTCCTGCCTTCGTCTGTTACTCCTGAAGATCTTAGGGAAAATTGGGGACAGGCCAGGAATAATAAGGTTAGCCCACTCCGGCCAGGAACTGCAATATAATAGGAAAAGATGCCCCTTTAGAGGGAAGGTAGGAGATGAGGTCTTCTTGAAGAACTATGCCTGCCGGGTGAGGGATGGTGGCAAGCTCGGGAAGTTCACTCCTCGTTTCATAGGACCATGCTGTATCATCAAAATTCTGGGTCTGGTAAAATTGCTTGTCAGACATCTGGCCACTGGTAAGGTTCTCAGAGTGCAATTTAATAAACTTAAGCGTATTAATTAACCTTCCCCTCCCTCTTCTGTAGGCTGGACAGGAGTCCATTGGTTTAAGGGTGGAGAAGGGGGGGGGCAGAGGTTGAGCCATTACGGGGTTGCTGACGCCGCCTTTCGTATTCATGGCGTCACTAGCTCTGTCATGTGATGTCCCTCTGGTTTGAGCGCACTGAGATCTTTGCTGGAGATTATTGATGGTGGACTAGGCGTTTAGTGGCGTGGCGAGTTGGGGAGTGGTAGCAGATCGTAGTTGTGGAAGCGTGCGGGGGCTATAACCAAGAGGTCCGTGAATTATAACCACGCTCTACTACCACTCCCCAATTCGGCACGCCACTATACGCCCCGTCGCCCGTCAACAACCTCGAGCGTAGATCTTAGTGGCCTCAAACCAGAGGGACATCACACGACCGATAGTGGCTCCAGGAATTCGAAAGATGGTGCCAGCAATCCCGCCATGGCTCTCCCATCAACCCTGATTTATATATAATTTTTGTTGTCATTTGTAATGTTAGTTATTCTGACTATTGATTTTCTGACTACTGGCCTCGTTAAGATTATCTTGAAACTATTACAGTTCAATAGATATACTGTACTATATCAGAAGAAATAAAAGAGTTCATCTCAACTGATTAATAGTTGAGATTCGAAATTAATTATTCTTCTACATTTACTTTCTCATAAATATGTAGAGAGCTTCAGATATCTACATCGACGTGCATTGGGAGAGACACTGGAGACGTGGCGAATGAAACTGCAATCGCACGGCGATTCTTTACAGACTTAAGAACTGACAATTACATAGCGTTAACAGCGCTTTATCAGGATATTTCGTATGTCCATCCATTTGGCAGGAGGTCTTTGGGACGACGGCCGTTTATTGTTGTGACAAAATAAAACACCTACAGCCGTCCTTATGATTTTATTTGATTTTATTTTGTTGCAAGCAGTTTCAACGCTTCAATGCGACATCTTCATGATGTTGTTGATGCGGTACAAGTTCATATGATCACTATATATATCACATCAGTTGCCAGCACAACTGGACATTGTCTACATTATCTGCGTATCCAGTTATGTTGGCAATTGATGTGATATAAATAAAATATAAATAAAACCCGCAGCGCATCAACAACACCCTGAAGATGGCGCATGGAAGCGATGAAACTAGTTGCAACAAAATAAAATAAAGTCATAAGGACGGCTGTATGTGTTTTATTTTGTCACAGTTATCAAGAAATCGTCACTCAACATATTACGCGAACGTTCAAATGTTCAAATGTGTGTGAAATCTTATGCGACTTAACTGATAACGTCATCAGTTCCTAAGCTTACACACTGCTTAACCTAAATTATCCTAAGGACAAACACATGCATCCATGCCTGAGGAATGACTCGAACCTCCGGCGGGACCAGCCGCACAGTCCATGACTGCAGCGCCTTAGACCGCTCGGCTAATCCCGGACGGCTTATGCTAACGACGAGCTAAGTTAACAATACATCACTTGAAAGCCATCAGTACTAACCAAAATCTCGTCCAAATCATATTCAAACGTAAAACACCACAACAAATAAAATATTAAAACAATTGGCGACCGTGTCAGGACTCGACCCTGCGATCTTCTGCTCCGCTAAGGAATGGATGAGTTTTTATAGATAGTCTGTTGTCAGCGTGATGCTCATCTCCTGCAACATGGTAGGTTCTTACCGCCATGCTGGTTCCATACAACCAACTAGCACAAACACATCACTTCATTTCCATTGGCATTGTCAGCGGTGGAGGAACATACTACCGTCTGGTACCAGTTCTGCACCAACCACAGCGTTCCAAAGCAGCCTGTGGGCTCTTTTAAGGCGTGACTTACAGGAGAATAATTATTTTATAGCGAGCCAAGTAACTTTTATTGAATGCTGCGCTACACATCATAGTGACACAGATACTTGACACTATTTTTAAACATTGGCACCAAGTCTCTCTAAAAGACGGTCCGAATGTTATTCTACCAATCGTTCAATTCCTTGGCAGTAGAATCTGGTTCTTGGTCATGGAGTCATGCAAGAACCGCTGTGTTACATCGTTACAAAATCTCTTTCTTCTCCAGACATTCTTCCTCGGTTGCCCAGACATTGTTCTCTGTGATCGAAGCCGATGACCTTCCCTCATCACACACGCAGAAATTTCCTTACAACCTTGGTCAAATTGTTGACACCATTTTCAACGGCACGGTTTAAAAGTTCTTCCTACAGACAATTTTCCACTCGGCTTTCGGTGAACTTCTCTTCTTCCGCAGTCCAGTTCACAACTGACTCTTAGAAAATGGTTAATGTACGTCGGCTAGAGAAAGCTGTAGCGGAAACTAGCCGCGCTACACGCCTCTAAAAGTTGCATCAACTGTTCTATTGTATCCGGTTAACTGAGCTATTGAAGGACAGATAGGTTTCGAGTGAACGTCGGTATACAGCTATTTCTTTTATACAAAACACACCAAGTCCATGCTAGTTGGAAATTACGATTTTGACATTCACTCGCAAACATAGTCACTCATTACAGCCCAGCTTACGGTAATTAACCCAACCTGTTGCTAAAGAGAGTGCAAAACTAATTCTCTGTAACAAGATGCTCGGTGAAATACTCCACCACTCGAGCCCTTTGAACGTCCGTTCTCGGTCCCGACTTGCACAATATGCCACGCGGATTTTAGTTAATTCAAAAGTCACAGTTTACAGGGAAAAAATTGTAATTTCATGTGTTCGTCTTTCTCATTCGTTCGGATTACATTCCGACACTCCACGGTCAAGTTTAACTTACTCTTGCACAAAATTATTACATCCGTTCAGAGCTCCTGATACCCGTGTCCGATCATGATGAATGCTCAACTCCGAACTGCAACTATCCTCCACAAAACAATTCTTTAGCTCAGCAAATAGGCGCGAATGTACCTTCCGCTGACTGGTTGATACACGTAATAGCTAAACCGATATCAGTTTTAAACCGCACTATCCCTCGTCTTTTACCACGAACCAATCATAACATAACACCTTTTATGAGCAACTTACTAAAAGAAGGCATTTATAAAACTCACAAGTATCAAAATAATTTCCTCTTCAAACAATTGAATTATCATAAACTGTTACTTATTTCCTCATACCATAACCTCGGGAACTGTACTTTACAAAATTCCTCCTGCGCATACGCCTCACTCAATGAGTCTGTGTACTGTTCTCACGATAGTGTGTACACAATTAATAGACATAATAATATTCATAATAATAGACCCCCATTCGGATCTCCGGGCGGGAACTACTCAGGAGGACGGCGTTATCATGAGAAAGAAAATTGGCGTTCTACGGATCGGAGCGTGGAATGTCAGTTCCCTTAATCGGGCAGGCAGGTTAGAAAATTTAAAAAAGGAAATGGATAGGTTAAAGTTACATATAGTGGGAATTAGTGAAGTTCTGTGGCAGGAAGAACAAGACTTCTGGTCAGGTGAATACAGGGTTATAAATATAAAATCAAATAGGGGTAATGCTGGAGTAGGTTTAATAATGAATAAAAAATAGGAGTGCGGGTAAGCTACAGCATAGTGAACGCATTATTGTGGCCAAGATAGACACGATGCCCACGCCTACCACAGTAGAACAAGTTTACATGCCAGCTAGCTCTGCAGATGACGAAGAAATTGATGAAATGTATGATGAGAAAAAAGAAATTATTCACATAGTGAAGGAAGACGAAGATTTAATAGTCATGGGTGACTGGAACTCGACAGTAGGAAAAGGAAGAGAAGGAAACGTAGTAGGTGAATATGGAATGGGGGTAAGAAGTGAAAGACGAAGCCGCCTAGAAGAATTTTGCACAGAGCATAACTTAACCATAGCTAACACCTGGTTCCAGAATCATAAAAGAAGGTGGTATACATGGAAGAAGCCCAAAGACACTAGAAGTTATCAGATAGATTATATAATTGTAAGACAGAGATTTAGAAACCAGGTTTTAAATTGTAAGACATTTCCAGGGGCAGATGTGGACTCTGACCACAATCTATTGGTTATGAACCGTAGATTAAAACTGAGGAAACTGCAAAAAGTTGGGAATTCAAGGAGATGGGACCTGGATAAACTGCCAGAACCAGAGGATGTAGAGATTTTCAGGGAGAGCATAAAGGAACAATTGACAGGAATGGGTGAAAGAAATATAGTAGAAGAAGAATGGGTAGCTTTGAGGGATGAAATAGTAAAGGCAGCAAAGGACCAAGTAGGTAAAAAGGAGAGGGCTAGCAGAAATCCTTGGGTAACAGAAGAAATATTGAATTTAATTGATGAAAGGAGAAAATATAAAAATGCAGTAAATGAAGCAGACAAAAAGGAGTACAAACGTCTCAAAAAATGAGATCGAAAGGAAGTGCTAAATGGCTAAGCAGGGATGGCTAGAGAAAAAATGTAAGGATGTAGAGGCATATCTCACTAGGGTTAAGATAGATACTGCCAACAGGAAGATTAAAGAGAACTTTGGAGAAAAGAGAACCACTTGTATGAATATCAAGAGCTCAGATGGAAACCCAGTTTTAAGCAAAGAGGGAAAGCAGAAAGGTGGAAGGAGTATACAGAGGGTCTATACAAGGGCGATGTACTTGAGGACAATATTATGGAAATGGAAGAGGATGTAGATGAAGATGAAATGGGAGATATGACACTGCGTGAAGAGTTTGACAGAGCACTGAAAGACCTAAGTCGAATCAAGGCCCCAGGAGTAGACAACATTCCATTAGAACTACTGACAGCCTTGGGAGAGCCAGTGCTGACAAAACTCTACCATCTGGTGAGCAAGATGTATGAGACAGGTGAAATACCCTCAGACTTCATAAAGAATATAATAATTCCAGTCACAAAAAAGCAGCTGTTGACAGACGTGAAAATTACCGAACTATCAGTTTAATAAGTCACGGCTGCAGAATATTAACGCGAATTCTTTACAGACGAATGGAAAAACTGGTAGAAGCCGACCTCGGGGAAGATCAATTTGGATTCCGTAGAAATGTTGGAACACTTGAGGCAATACTGACCCTACGACTTATCTTAGAAGACAGAGTAAGGAAAGGTAAACCTACGTTTCTAGCATTTGTAGACTCAGATAAAGCTTTTGACAATGTAGACTGGAATACTCTCTTTCAAATTCGGAAGGTGGCAGGGGTAAAATACAGAGAGCGAAAGGCTATTTACAATATGTACAGAAACCATATTGCATTTATAAGAGCCGAGGGGCATGAAAGGGAAGCAATGGTTTGGAAGGGAGTGACACATGGTTGTAGCCTATCCCCGATGTTATTCAATCTGTATATTGAGCAAGCAGTAAAGGAAACAAAAGAAAAATTCGGAGTAGAAATCGAAATCCATGGAGTAGAAACAGCAGAGACAGCAAAGGAATTGGAAGAGCAGTTGAACGGAATGGAGAGTGTCTTGAAAGTAGGATATAAGATGAACATCAACAAAAGCAAAACGAGGATAATGGAATGTAGTCGAATTAAATCAGGTGATGCTGATGGAATTATATTAGGAAATGAGACACTTAAAGTAGTAAATGAGTGTTGCTATTTGTGGAGTAAAAAACTGATGATTGTCGAAGTAGAGAGGATATAAAATGTAGACTGTCAATGGCAAGGAAAGCGTTTCTGAAGAAGAAAAATTTGTTAACATCGAGTATAGATTTAAGTGTTAGAAAGTCGTTTCTGAAAGTATTTGTATGCAGTGTAGCCATGTATGGAAGTGAAACATGGACGATTAGTAGTTTGGACAAGAAGAGAATAGAAGCTTCCGAAATGTTGTGCTACAGAAGAATGCTGAAGATTAAATGGGTAGATCATATAACTAATGAGGAGGTATTGAACAAAATTGGGAAGAAGAGAAATTTGTGGCACAACTTGACTACAAGAAGTCATCTCTTGGTAGGAATCTTCTGAGGCATCAAGGGATCACCAATTTAGTATTGGAGCTCAGCGTGGAGGGTAAAAATCGCAGAGGGAGACCAAGAGATGAATACGCTAAGCAGATTCAGAAGGATATAGGTTGCAGTAGGTACTGGGAGATGAAGACGCTTGCACAGGATAATGGAGCATGGAGAGCAGCATCAAATCAGTCTCTGGACTGAAGACAACAATATTCAGTTATTATATTACTTTCCAGTCACACTAATAACTATATTAAATCATCAGTAATTTATAAAATACATAATATTCACAAAAGATAAGATTTCATTTCCAAAATATATGGATTTTATTAATTGAGATTCAGAGTACATAAGATACTGACACCTTTCGACCACAGCCTCTGCTACTTGGAGCTAAAAGATTTACTCGATCGCAAGCACGCATCCGTCACGATATGATCATGACTCGTTGTCTGTATGAAGCTATCAGCTCTCGTCCGATTCCTGCAGGCTCAGTGAGAGGCGCTTCGCCTCACGTTCCACTACGGATGGGTGCGACACTGCATTTTGTCCATTTACCGCCAGAATTTCACGGTGAATCTGTGTGCTTTTTAGATGTTTTGTCCACAATAACGGTACTGTCGTCGGACTTCGAGTACGTTTCCAGCTACCACGCCATTTCATTTGCACATTGTGATGCACACGTTATCTACACCGCAGCAGAAGTGTATCTGCAGGAAATCCAGAAGACTTATTATCTTCTGCCAATGCGCCGCTCATGTCGCGCAGTAGTCCTAGCGTGGCTCACTATTTGTAAATTACTTTCTCAAGACCCTACCTACTTCGTCCGGTGAGCTTAGAAGTCGCACGTCTTGCTAACAATATTCAGTGACAAAACTGCTTTCCGCATAGCTTTTTGTTTCTGGTGAGGAGTAATATAGTTATTTATACAGACCTCTGTTGGTATTTAGCATAAATTCTATGATTCGTCTTATACATGCATAGTTTTGCGATAATTTCCCCCGTTTAGGGGTTACTAGAGTTCGAACGTGCTGACTAAACAAACAGGACACAAATCCAATACTCATCTCTGAACTCAGGTATCCACTACCATTCCCATATATTTCGTTCTCTAGAGACATAAAGAGTATTCGGATACTGACTTAACAACCTACTCTATTCGTAATCAACCCCTGTCATACGACTGCAGTACAGTTTCTAGTTTTTCCCCAACAAAAGAAGACATTTCATCGCCGTTGCCTTGCCTCTGTAGGGCTGATGCCCTTTCATCCAAAGCTTTTAAAGAAGAATATAGACATTTGACTAACCCGATCGAGGTTAATGACAAACTAATAAAGCTTTACACAACAAGTGCGAATAATAATCAATTCCAATGAAAATATCGATGACTCTCACATTGCAACTAGTATGTAGCGAAATACATTTAAATGCTACAAGTGGAGAAGGCCTTAAGAAATTTTATATACTCGTATTTTCAATCAGCGATTTACTTTCACTCAGCGATTTATGCATGTGTTGACTGTTAACTATCTGAGTACAGCGCCTTCACAGGGAAGTGTCAATGAGAGTTCTACTTTAAGAGTTACGGCTCTGCAAATTATCGTCACGTGCAGTCGGCCTGCGAATTCTCGAAACGAATTTTGATGAGTGGTTCATTCGGCTAGTAAATTCTTCAGTAGCAAAATTAGATGGATTTTTTTGGCTGTTCCGCGTTATCTTGATAAACAGGTAGAGGAAAAAATCAGCCCCATTCGACGATAAATTCCGGAGTCTGCCCGCTGTCAGCTGTCAATGTGCGGGAGAAGTGACATCTGACAGCTGACGGCTGACACGACGTGGACGTGGACATCAAAAATGCATCGCGGGACGGAGGCAGTTTTGCTCGACCCTCAGAGACTAACGGGGAAAAAACACCATGGCCATTAGCAGCAAAATAACTTCAGTACTAAACGATGAACTTGGAAAACTTCGTCGCTTAAACTGAGTAGATGCCGATTGTTTAATTTACCAGACCTCAACTATGAATTCACCAGTACGTCGTCTACGCTCAGACAGCTATCGCTGAAGACGTTACTCATACAAGACACTCCTTTAATCACCCACAACGAAATGACTACAGAGAAATGATCTGCACGTACGATTATCTGAATTTTCATTGAATTCCCAGTGTTGAGAAATCAGTAGAAGCATCTTCAATGATTAGTATACGTCCAGCTGATGTAAACAGATGTGTTGCTGTGCATTTTATTCATTACTGTACTCTTTACGACGCAAAAATCATCAGTGAGCGGTACATATATGGACATGGTCATGTGCACAAGATGCTTTTTGATTTTAAATGTTTCATATATGGCAAATAATATTTTGAGGAATCAGCCTCAGTTGCACAAATTTCCTGGTCTTTATCAGGTTTCAGCTAAATTAATCTAGCCTTCTTCAGAAGCATAAAATTACTATAACATGTCAGAGTAAGGCACAGTAAACATTAAAATTAAAACCTATAGTACCGCGGTACCATGTCGAATAAAACTACTTAGCAGAAGTCCAGTTAGTTGCCGCTGTCAACCGACCGCGTGGTGAAGAGATGCCGGGGCTGGACTTCAGTTAAGTAGTTTTTATTCGACATGGTACCACGGTACTATAGGTTTTGATTTTAATGTTGACTGTGCCTTAATCTGGCATGTTATAGTAATTTTATATTTCTAAAGAAGGCTAGATTAATTTAGCCAAAACCTGGTGAAGACCAGAAAATTTGTGCAACTGAGGCTGATTCCTCAAAATATTAGTTCTTAAAAATTCTTAAATTTATGGCAAACTTTTGTATAATGTGCTATATTTTATCTACTAACATGACACCTGGGCGTGAGGTTCCAACTCAAAACGAACACGTTTTATAACAAAAGTTTTTGAAGACCTGAAGATGACAGCAAATTCGGTCGAAACCAGATGTTGCAAATAAAGAAATATTTACACGATATTGGCTTTCGAAAGTTAATACCAATTATCTGCAAATCTCATGTACAAACATCAGGTAGACATCCACCATCCACCAAGGAAAGTGACGTCTCATTACCCACTCAAGCATATCGTGGGGCTGTGCAAGGCTTTACACTTCAACGTTTAAATTTCTTACTTGAGTTATAGATAATTCGAGACAAGAAAATTTACCTAGTATACTTGAAGCCGCAAAATTATAATTTATAGAGATCTTGAGTGTCGAAGACAAGAGAACCCAAGTCGATGCCATTTCCCTTAACTTTCTCAAAAGATTCGATACATTTTCACACTGTCGTGTAGTAGTAAAACACCGCACCCTGCTGTGTGAAGAAGTCCGCAACTGCCTGCTACACATTGTCGTCCGACAGGAATCGTCAATTATTCAACGCCTTTTTAAGGAACCAGAAGCATGGTAATCGCGTGGGGAGAGATCAGGTCTACAGGTCGGATGCTCCCGTGTCTCCTACTTGAACTGGCGTAACTTCTGCGTTATGACATTTGCGGTATAGGCAAGCGCGTTATCATGAAGCAGCAGCACCTCTTGTCGCAGTTTTCTCAAAGATTTCGCTTTAATTTCACGCCGTAATTTCTCCAAGACTGCGCAGTACTGTTGCTCAGTTATGGAGACACCAGGTTCCCTCAAATCAATAAGCAATAGGCACCAGTAACCAAAGAAGAGCATGAGCATCACCTTTCTAGCAAAGGGCTGGCTTTTGAACTTCTTGAAAAGAGCATACAATGGACGGCAATACAGCATCGTCGACGGTTTCAAATATGATTCACAGTGGTGAAAACAGCTTTTGTCGCCTGCAACAATGTGCTCAAGGAACGTGATGCCTTCGACATTGACACACATTGTTTCACGCAAAAAGCCATCCAGTTTACTTTTTCTTCGGCATTCAACGTACGAGGTATCCAGTGGCTGCAGACCTTACGGTAGCCATCAGGCAAAGAGACATCCGGTTTGCTTTTTGTTCGGCACTCAACGACTGGGGTATCCACTGACTGCAGACATTACGGTACCATAACTACTACCGGATAATGCGTTGCACGCTACAGAAGCTCATGTCAAGATCCTATGCTAGTGCGCCCTAATCGCATCATCAACCACCGGCTTGTGGTTGTCCATAATGGATGAAGCTGGCCTCCGAGATCGACGGCATCTTGTATCAAATCACGAGCAGCACGGAACTTGGCGTACGATTCCACAACGGTAGTTTTCGACATACATGCTGCAACATACACATTCTCCATTCTGCAATGGAGGTCTACCCATGTTTGTCCTTCGGCAGCCAAGAAAAGAATAACAGCACGTTGGTCCTGTTTGGACGCATTTGGTAATAACGTCGCCATAGTTCACGTTTCAGCATTTACCGCGTACAGGTCGAAGAGACACGAATGCCGCATTAATCCCATTCCTTGCTTGTATAGGGTGTTCTAAAATTCCCCTTACAAACTTCTAGCACTCTTAGACTGCTTGGATATTATTTTGAACTAGAACCGGAAACGTAATGTGTCCATGCTATAACCATTTGAAAACATGTTGGTAAACCTACCACTTTCACAAGTGAACTCTTAACATTTCAACGCGTCAGCATTCATGAATAATTTAATGATTATAAAGAATCCGCCTCGATTGCAAATAGAAACCTGATGCTGACCTAGGTTTCGGTGCGGATAACCACGCCTTCTTCGAAACACATTAAAATTACAAACCGCCTAAAGAGGCGTGGTCCAACTTTAATACAGAACACCCAAAAGGGCAAAAGACTCGCATAAAATTTAAAATAAACGGTACGTGTGTACCATGTCAATAGCTGTACTTAGCTCAAACGTCAGAAGCGTGCTTCCTCACCCCAGCCAACGTTCGGTGGGCCGCGGGCTCTCAGGTAAACTAAGGTGGCGCCAGCAGCTCGGCTGTGAGAATGTCAGAAACGAACGCGCATGCGCAAATTGAAATACCGTCTTCTTCCATGTGATTGGCATAAAATGTGTTACGAAAATGATCCGATGACCGGGTCAAAGGCGCAGTAAGTTAATGCGTGTGTATGTACAATGTCCTAGCTCGAGGACGATTTTATAGAACTATAGAACGTGGATAGGCTAAAACTATATATGTGGGATAGCAGATTCCACGGATGGTCAAAACGCATGCACGCAGGACAGACAAAATATCGTCAGCTAGAAGTAGGCTAAAAATATGGGGGATGAATAACCCATTTTTCAGTTACTTGGGGTCGGTGATAATATTTGATGACTACGCTTGAATAAGAGTGTAAAGATACTATATTAAATTCTAAGCGCTGTTGGTCAGAAAAGGGTCAAATTAGTATGATAGGCTTAATGTAGTTGCGTGAAAGGACGTACACCGTCGCCCTCATCGCCTTTAATATTTAATGACCGACAGAGGTCAGTTTCAATGGTGCTATCGGATATGTACCAAAATAGTGAAAAAAACCTAAAGCTAAACTAGTTTCTTAAAATCAGATACTTAAGGTACTGAACCATGAAGCTTAATCAAGTGAGATCTGTGAACTCATATAGCGTGGAACAGACAAACTACCTTTATGTTCTAATAGCTGTTGACGCGAAAGGTCAAATAATGTAATGGGCTTAATATACATGCGTGAAAGGACGTACAATGTTCACATAAAATCTGTGTTGATGACGTGATTGCACAATTGCGTGCAGATTCTCGTCAGCCCACACATGTTGATTGTGAAAATTTACAATTTTATCACGCTGGAATGAAGCCTCACCCGTAAAGAGAACATTTGCACTGAAATGAGGATTGACACATTGTTGGATGAACCATTCGCAGAACTGTACCCGTGGAGGCCAATCAGCTGCTGATAGTGCCTGCACACGCTGTACATGGTACGGAAACAACTGGTTCTCCCGTAGCACTCTCCATACAGTGACGTGGTCAACGTTACCTTGTACAGCAGCAACTTCTCTGATGCTGACATTAGGGCTATCGTCAACTACACGAAAAATTGCCTCGTCCATTGCAGGTGTCCTCGTCGTTCTAGGTCTTCCCCAGTCGCGAGTCATAGGCTGGAATGTTCCGTGCTCCCTAAGACGCCGATCAATTGCTTCGAACGTCTTCCTGTCGGGACACCTTCGTTCTGGAAATCTGTCTCGATACAAACGTACCGCGCCACGGCTATTGCCCCGTGCTAATCCATACATCAAATGGGCATCTGCCAACTCCGCATTTGTAAACATTGCGCTGACTGCAAAACCACGTTCGTGATGAACACAAACCTGTTGATGCATCGTACTGATGTGCTTGATGCTAGTACTGTAGAGCAAGAGTCACATGTCAACACAAGCACCGAAGTCAACATTACCTTCCTTCAATTGGGCCAACTGGCGGTGAATCGAGGAAGTACAGTACATACTGACGAAACTAAAATGAGCTCTAAGGTGGAAACTAAGCGTTTCCGGACAGTTGTCCACATAACATCTTTTCTTTATTTGTGTGTGAGGAATGTTTCCTGAAAGTTTGGCCGTACCTTTTTGTAACACCCTGTATATGCGTGAAGAGACGTACGAGGTCACTTAAACGTTTTTTAAAAAACGTTAAGGATTTATTTCCTAATTTTAAGCCAGAGCTCGGACTTGGAATGAATATGACTAAAAACATCCTTGCGTCACTATATTCAACTTAGATAATTATAACTAAGTGGGAATGGCGATTTGGACCATCTTAGAAATATTGGAGCTTGTAAGAAGTGAGAATACCGTGAACATGTACAAGAATCACTCATTATAAGGCGTTAAATGAAAGAAAAAAGCATGTAGATTGTATTAGTGTGCCAACATTTATAAGAGCAGCCGTCGTAACTAAAATTAAGGGAACCTAGAGCGTGACTGAACGAATTGACCTTTAACGCCTTTAGGTTCTTTTTACACTATTTTGGTACATATTCGATAGCGCTATTCAAAATGACCTCTGTCGGTCATTAGATATTAAGGGCAATGAAGGTGACATTGTACGTCCTTTCACGCAACTACATTAAGCCTATCATATTAATTTGACCCTTTTCTGGTCAATAGCGCTTAGAATTTAATATGGTAACTTTACACGCTTATCCAAGAGTAGTCATCAAATACTATCACCGACCCCAACTAATTCAAAAATGGGTTATTCATCCCCCATATTTTTAGCCTGCTTCTAGCTGATGGTATTTTGTCCGTCCTGCGTGCATGCGTTTTGACCATCCGTAGAATTTGCTATCCCACATATATAGTTTCAGCCTATCCACGTTCTACAGTTCTATAAAATCGTCCTCGAGCTAGAACATTATACATACACACGCATTAACGTTTACAAGCACTTTATTAAACGTGACTCAGTACATTATTTGCTTTACAATTCCACTCATTAATCACCAAAGAAACAAGAAAGAAACTTAATCCATTTTCACAGATACTGTTGTTTACCGTTCAACTTGAAACGTTGTTGTCATTTTCAAATGAGGATTAGCATTCTAGTTCACTACAAATAAGATTGGACATGGTGACCACCACGTTTGGCGCACATGTTGTATCTACAAATGATGTTATGGCACACATCCTGTATCACACCTGGTGTCTCTGCAATCTGCCCTGCAGCGGCC
This sequence comes from Schistocerca americana, assembly GCF_021461395.2. Taxonomy (NCBI): domain Eukaryota; kingdom Metazoa; phylum Arthropoda; class Insecta; order Orthoptera; family Acrididae; genus Schistocerca; species Schistocerca americana. The sequence continues at coordinate 257,377,959 of NC_060122.1, read as the reverse complement.
ACAGCTCGTGCCACCAGATCTCATTCTGTCTCCACAGGAGTCTCATAAACCAAACCGGTCCAGCGATTCGAACACAGACAGATAGGCCGAAGTGGTCCGACCGTATGGCCTACACGCTCACAGAATTTGGCTCCACTGGACTTTTTCCTCTGAGGTCGAACGAAGAGTTTGCTTTAGAGCTACCACTGTTCCCCTTCCTTTCTTAAATCCAAACTGGTCTTCTCCTCAACGAAGGTTAATTTTAGCATGTAATATTTCTTTTAACAGTATCGACTAGAGTGTTAAGACATATATTAGTAATGCCGAGGATCTATAATTTGAACAATCATTGGTCTTCCCTTTTTAGATATCGTAATTGTTTTACTTTTATTAATTATGTTGGTAGTGTTCCATCCTTATAGCAGGCATACACAGATTTGTACAGTTGTTCCTTCGCCTTATCTGCAGCGTTCTTTAATACACTAGCAGGTATGTCATCTGTTCCAGTAGCTCTGTTGTTGTTCGAGTTGTTTAAAGCAATATTAATTACGACCTGGTAACTAGTGATCATATGGATTCATTTTCCACTAATTCCAATATGCTTATGTAATCTGAACCATCTCTGATATCATCTCCATCATATAATTATTAAATATATGCTTTCCACCTATCTTTTCAGGTTCAAATACAACGTAACCATTTTAGCTTTAATTATCTTGCTACAAGTTCTACATTTAAACTTTACTGGCCTAATAAATGAAAAGCACCAGTTTGCTAGTGGCCTAATTCTTGAGTGCACCTTGTCTCTGGTTGTTTTTGCTAGGTCTTCTTCTATCTCCACATATTTTTTGTCAAGCATAGACTATGAAAATGACAAAAATTCACAGTCACAGTAGTCATTAATCACATATCAGAACTATAAAATTTGTAGTTTAAATATCAGCAGAACATCAAGTAAGCTAAAATTGAAGTGTCTTCAACTGTTTCTGTACGCGTCAAAATCGAACAATGAAAAATATTATAACGAAGGAGAAGAGTTTTATTTTGTTTTATTAATTTATTTCCTTTTTAGGCTTTCGTTCCACAATTGGTAAAAACGGAAACCTCATACGATCACTTTGTCGTCCGTCTCTCTGTCTGTCTGTCTGTCTGTCCCACTGTTAAACACCGTTTTTCTCAGGAACGTGTAGACATATCAAGCTGAGATCTATGGGCTCTTGGTGACGTAAAACACTTACGCTTCTAACTCAGTGCAATCACAAGAATCTTCTATCTACATCAATTATGATGATACTCGAAAACTTACCCATTAAACGCATAGGATACTTTGCGTTGCCGCAGGATCATGAAATTGTTCAAGGAACAAGGCTTCACAGAACAAGTAAATTGATCATTTGTAATTATATCACCGGAAAAAATATTTCTTTGTTATTTATTGTCCGACCGCGTGTCCGTCTTTTAAGACACCTTTTTCTCAGGAGCGAGTTGAAATGTATGTGACATACTTAAGCCTATGGTCTCTTGGCCGTGAAGCAAATGTATTTATCTAAGTTAATGCAAGCAAAACATACGGCCATTTATGTCACATATTTTGATACTCGCGAACTCACTCATCAAAACCATAAGATACTTCCTGTTGGCCTAGAATCATGAAATTTGGCTATGAGGTACTTCTCGTTGAACAAGACTCATGGAATTTGGCAAGAAGCAAGGTTTCACAGTACAAGTAAACTAAAACATCCGAGAAGTGTTAATTTGTAATTACTTTACATTTTCTTTTGTCATTTGTTATCCGACTTCAAAGTTAAAATTAAGATCGTTATTTTCTCCGTTCTCCTTCGTTCCTTAGTTATTTCAAAATTCATGGAGGCATACTCCGGCCTTGCAACTAAAATTCACTTAGTTGCAAAGACGGAATACATTCTCATGAATTAAAGTTAAAACATACTCGAAAGTTTTGGTATTCCAGGGACACATATCTTGCCAGTATCAATGTCTACAATAGGCAAAAGTCGTCGAGATTCTCGAGTCCCGGAATGGACAAGCTGTCTACATATGTAATTAAGTTTGTACAGAAACCTCAGAGCGCGAGCTCTCCTCATATTTGACAATTTTTTCCAGTAACAAAAAACCAAAAACGTCAATTTCTAGAGATGTCGAAGTGGTTTGTTTTAGACGAAATATCAGAAATCATCATCTATAAAGAAGCATAAATTCCAACTTTAGAACAATGAGAGTCATAAAGGATTTCAGAAAACAGAGGAATTACATCTTAAGGCTGAAGGAATACACAGATTTGAAAAGGGGACTTTACTACATTATTAAGTTTTACCGTTCCATACAACGAAATACTTATCATATCAATAAATATAAAACAGAGAAGGAATGTAATTTAAATAATACATACAAAAAGAAGTTGACCCATCGAACGAAATTATTCCGATACTTAATTCCTTGCAACGTCCTCGTGAATAATTATGTCTCAGCAGACAAGACGAGAGGCGCAGAAGTCAGGCAGAGAAGGCAGCTAAGGTGAGTGAATGGAAGAAAAGACTACTCATCAGTAGACATGTCTGCGAAAGGCAAATGTCCCAGATTCGAGTCCAGTTCCGGCACACTTTTTTAATCTGCCAGGAAGTATTAAACATTACATTGTCTCAACATTAGCTTAACACTCTGAAAGGTTTGACTCTTAACGCAGACTAACCGCACTCTCTCTTCTTCCTGTTACGGCATTAAGTCAGTGCCGGCAGATCAGTGGGGAACGACAGAGAAGAGACGGCTGTGGGAAGAGGTCAGCCAATCGTACGCTGACCGACCTCCCTCCACGACGACGAGACAGCAGCGGCCCCTAGGTGAAGAGGACATAAGCGCCGTCCCCGACTGGTGGCAGCCCACTTCGATAGTAGCTTCAACGTTAGCCACTTCGTTAGTCGACGCATTGTAGTGGCTTCATTAGTAAACTGTACATATCACACACTTTGACTATTTTGAAGAAGACTGATTATTTTGTATGTCCCCCTTTGCTTGCGACACATTTGTCAAAGTTAAGTATTTGCATTGACTTGTTGTAATAAAACTCATTAATACGAGTTGTGTGATTGTTTGTCTAGAATGATGAACTTCGCCGTGACATATACCCTTCCTTCCAACTGTAACTTGGCCTTGTTCCCCGCCTGCCGAAGTGGCCGAGTGGTTCTAGGCGCTACAGTCTGGAACCGCACGACCCCTACGGTCGCAGGTTCGAATCCTGCCTCGGGCATGGATGTGTGTGATGTCCTAAGGTTAGTTAGGTTTAAGTAGTTCTAAGTTCTAGGGGACTGATGACCTCTCCTCCCTCGCCCAGAACGGATTTTCCTCCTTCGCCCCCTGAGTCCCTCCACCCCCTCCTCGGCTGTTTCCCTCTCCCGTCCATTCCCTTCCAAGCCCTCCTTCGGCGCGTCTCACCGCAACCGCCTTTCTCTCCCCTCCTCCTCGCCTTCTTTCCCCTTCTTCCTATTTCCCTTGCCCCCTCCACCCCCCCCCCCCAATCTTTGCAGAACCTCCCAGGTTTTTATTTGTTATCAGTGTGCTACGTTAGTGTTGTGTTTCGGTGTCGTTATACAGTGTCATCTAGTGATGTGTGTTTTAATTGTGTGCTCGACCTATTGATCGTCCATGACTTTTCCTTGCTACGCCGTCCGTCAGGTGGCTGTTTTACTCGTTCTAAGAACTTTTATGCTCCACCCGCACTTTGCCTGGTGTCTTTTAATGCAGTGTGTGGTCTTTTTTTGTGTAACATACTTTTTTAAATTTTTATCTCCGATTTACAGTCACCGTATGTATTATCTTCTTTTCTTCTGTTCCGCCTTTTTTGTTTCTATAGCCGGCCGCGGTGGCCGTGCGGTTCTAGGCGCTGCAGTCCGGAACCACGGGACTGCTACGGTCGCAGGTTCGAACACTCCTCCGCCATGGATGTGTGTGATGTCCTTAGGTTAGTTAGGTTTAAGTAGTTCTAAGTTCTATGGGACTGATGACCTAAGATGTTAAGTCCCATAGTGCTCAGAGCCATTTGAACCATTTTTTGTCTCTATATTCCGCCATGTTATCTTCTTTATATTGTTTTTAAATGTCTTCCTGTCTATTTATGGCTCTTGGCTGAAGAGCAGCGCTTATACTGCTGCCAGCCCGCCCCTGCTGGGTAATGGAAATGTCAATAAAAGAAAAAAAAATTGTTAAATCTAGCGAACCTAGTATGCAGGATTCCTAGACACAAAACTTCCCATCAGGATACTGCACGTCTGTACCAGGTGGAAGACGAGGTAACTGCATGTGCAGCTCTCTCCTTAGTGGAATGTGTCAGGTACGTACCTTCGGTGTAATCTCTGTTATCTGGAAGTGGCGATCGTTTAAATCGCCATTGCTTTCCAGTGAGGACTATGCTGCCGCCCAGCGAATATTTTTCGCAACTGTTACCCATTCGCACTGTGTTTCCAGGCTCTTTCAGCCTCGATAGCAAACAGCTCATGAAAGATGATTCGTTTATTCACAAATCGTGTTCCATGAACGGCGTTATAAAGTAGAGCCTCCAGGTATGTAGAACGCTTCAAGTTGTACAGGGTGTCCCACTTAAAACTGGTAAGCCTGACGCCCGAGATTCAAGTAACAATGAATTAACTTAGGAAAGATTAGATAATAGTAACGTTAAAAAACACGTAGTTACCGGTTTATGACAGATGCTGCAAGTGGTGGTCATGGGCATCCACGCACCACTGACTTCGTGTTATTACGTCACCAGCAACAAACTGTAACTCTGCAGGAGTGGTGTTAATTTCTCTAGTAATGTTCCTTTTCAGATTATTGTGCAAGGATTGTCAGCATACACTTTGCTTTTTAGTGCACCCTATCAATAAAAGTCACACTATATTAAGTCCGGGGACCTTGGGGCCCGGAGACGTCTACTGACATGTCAGTCTTAAGGGAACACGTTAATGATATGGCCATACTTTGGTTGCATGTGTGAGAGGTTGCCCCATCTTGTTGGATTACTACATACAGCTTCTCTGTGTCTGTTTATTGTGCCAGATAAATCCAAATATCTCTAGATATCTGTCGCTGTTTAAGGTGTAACTGAAAAATACGGGGCCATTAACATTTATGCCGGACAACATACACCAAACACCTATCTTAGTGAAGAGGTTTTTCAAGCAGAATATGTAGATCGTCCTGCGACCAATGTTTGCAATTCTAAGTATTTACATAACGTGACAAATGAAACAAGCTCCGATCTGACATGAAGTACATCAAGGGGTCCAAGTAACCGTTAGCACCGGATGTTAACAGCCAGTTACGATAATGTACTCCTTACTTTCTGATCCTCAAATTTCAACTCTTGCACCACACTCACGCGATAGGCCTTTAATTTCATATCATTTAGTACACGATGACACTATGCACGAGATACACCATCCTGCCGCGATAACCTCCTTACCAACTTCCGGGGACTTCTCGTAAAGTCCGTGCGAATTCTGTCTGTAGTATCAGAGGTCATCACTGTCGGTCACCTATTCCTCTGCACATTTCGAACGCATCCTAAATCCTTTGATTTCTTGTACAGAACTTGAATAGTGCTGGTCGTGCGGGGTTCCCTATAAGCATACTTCGCTTGATACATTTCTTGACATTCCTTGATAGAGTCGGCCTTTATGTAACACTACACAGTGTCAGTTCGTTGTTCCAATGCAAACTGTACCATTTCTGTAACAATTCAACAATACGAGATTCTCCCAAGTGACGCACGAACACACAGCTGCACTCAATCTCCCGATAAAATGCAGTGTAGCCAAATTTAGAGACAGTTGCCACTTGACAAGCATTCCGAATAGAGATGATAAACCGATACGTGAGGGTAACGATTTTATGTGGGATACCCTCTGTTTATTATTTGAAAATTAATCACCATACCTGTTAACACATTTATCCAATCGTGCGACAAGGCAGTCAGTGCCTTAATGGAAAAATGTTTCCAGTTGCCTACTGAAACATGTTTGTACCCAGGCGCGCACTCCTTCGTCCAGAGCAAACAGATGTCCACGAACGTCTTTCTTGAGGGCTCCAAAAATATGGAAATCGCATGGGAGAGGGATCGGGGGCGGTGGTTGTATGGAGAATATGTAGGGGCTCCCCAGCGAAACTTCTGCAGCATGGTCCAAACGCCCAGGAATGTTGACGCACATCATGATTGTTGTAGAATAAATGCCCCCTTACATGTAGTAAAAATGGTTCAAATGGCTCTAAGCACTACGGGACTTAACATCTGAAGTCATCAGTTCGCTCGAATTAGAACTACTTAAAAATAATTAACCTAAGGACATCACACAGATCCATGCCCGAGGCAGGATGCGAACCTGAGAACGTAGCAGCAGCGCCGTTCCGGACTGAAGCACCTAGAACCGTTCTCCCACAGCGGCCGGCTTACATGTAGCCAAGGTTGTCTCGACTAAGCTGCAGAAGTTTCTCTGGGAACACCTTACACATTCTCCATACAGTCCCAAACTCTTCCCATGAGACTTCCACATTTTTGGAGCCCCGAAAAAAGACGTTCGTGCCCGTCCATTTTCTTCGGACGAAGAGGTGCACGCCTACGTACAATCATGGTTCCTTAGGCAACCACAAATATTTTTCCATCAAGGCACAGATGATGGAAGCATGACTCCCGAAACGAGTAGTTGCATGAAACATTCCTCACATTCGTGTGCCGTATGCTAAATAATGATAACGAAACGCTTCTGCAGCATATGAAACGTTGGGTCAACTTACGAGAAGGTTGCTGGGTGACGATCTCTGTTGATCCATCGTGGACAGAGGACATCAGCTGGGTAGGTAATTATCAATATCAATGAAATTCTCCAACAGCCGTGTAACTAAGTTATTATCTTATTTTATTTTGACGATAACATTCCACTATGCCACCTTCAGGCTCCATACGCATATCTCAAAATAAACAATAATGCCATACAGTGCCATATACACAACGTGATGAAAAGTATCCGGACACCCGCAAAACATACGTTTTTCACATTATGTGCATTGTGCTGCCGCCTACTGCCAGGTATTCCATATCAGCGACGTCAGTAGTTATTAGACATTGTGAAACAGCAGAATGGTACGACCCGTGGAAGTCACGGACTTCGAACGTGGTCGGGTGATTGGGTATCACTTGTGTCATACGTTGAAAGGTGGCTACACTGAGCCACAGCGCCAGAGATTGCGCCAAAGAGTATTATTAAGCCGCCTCCACAGTGCTTGGAGAGAACTCGTAGAAGTCAGTGCTTGTCCAGAGCTCGTAGTAGTCAGTGCCTGTCGAGGACTCGGGGTAGTCTGTGCTGAGATGTCGTAGCAGAGAGTGTTTGTAGGCAGTGCTTGCTGAGATGTGATATTGGAGAGTTCTGGTTGAGATGTGGTAGTAGCGAGTCAGTGTGGAGAGATTGTAACGTCTAGAGTGCTTTTCATAAATATAAATTAAGATAACAAACTACTTTTATTTTTCTCTCTCATTATTTCAGTGTCCTAAATAATGCATCATTACAGGTTCAGTCAACAAAGCATCTGGCTTGTGTTCTTGTATTAGAGTGTAATTCTGCTTTCCTTACGCAATTATAGGATTTCTATTTTTTAGTTACTTCACTATAAATGGTATTTAAAATTTCTTGTCTTGTTGAAGAAGAACCGTGCCAGATGTGTACGTTGACTCACACTCCCACACACAGAACAATTATACTTGTGCTTTGGTTTCGTAGGTTTTATAGTTGCTGGGGACTTAATTAATTAATTGTGTTAACGAAAATTTTCATTTCATTCTTTGTTGTTGTTCCATGCAGTCAGATTGCGTACAAATACTAGTCAGGATCAACCGTTTACGAAACAGCGTAATCGGACTTACAGCTACCAAAAATATTTGCATTATATTTAATTAAGCCCCCACGCAACGTCTCTACGCAAGATTTCCACACTCCTAAACATCCCTAGGTCAACCGTTTCTGATGTGATAGTGAAGTGAAAACGTGAAGGGCACGCACAGCAGAAAATCATACAGGCCGACCTAGTCTGTTGACTGACAGAGACCGCCGACAGTTGAAGAGGGCCTTCATGTATAATAGGCAGAAATGTATGCAGACCATCATACACCAATTCTAAACTGCATCAGAATCTACTGCAAGTACTATACAGTTAGGCGGGAGGTGAAAAAACTTGGATTTCATAGTCGATCGGCTGCTCATAAGTCACATATCACGCCGGTAAATACCAAACGAAGCCTCACTTGGTGTAAGGAGCGTTTATGTTGGACGATTGAACAGTGGTAAAACGTTGTGTGGAGGGACGAATCACGGTACACAATGTGGCGATCCGATGGCAGGGTGTGGGGGTGGCGAATGCACGGTGAACGTCATTTGCCAGCGTCTGTAGTATGGAGGCGGTGGTTTTATGGTGTGTTCGTATTTTTCATGCAGGGGGCTTGCACCCCTTGTTGGTTTGCGTGGCACTATCACAGCAGAGGCCTACACTGATGTTTCAAGCACCTTCTTGCTTCCCACTGTTGAAGAGCAATTCAGGGATGGCGACTGCGTCTTTCAACACGATCGAACACCTGTTAATAATGTACGGCCTGTGTGGGAGTGGTTACACGACAATAACATCCCTGTAATGGACTGGCCTGCACAGTCCTGACCTGAATCCCATAGAACACCTTTGAGATAATTTGGAACGCCGACTTCGTGCCAGACCTCTCCGACCAACATCGATACCTCTCCTCAGCGCAGCACTCTGATTAAACGTATGCCTGCGACTATGGCGAGGGTGAACCAACACCATATTGAATTCCAGCATTACCGATGGAGGGCGCCACAAACTTGTAAGCCATTTTCAGCCAGGTGTCCGGATACTTTTGATCACATAGTGTATCCCTGGATTTCGCGAATTCAAACCGTTTCATAAGTGCTTCACTCGAAGACTTGAGTTGCTACAAAGTTTTCGAATGAAGCCCTTGCGAAACGGTTTGAATTCACGAAATCCAGTGATATAAGGCACCGTATGGCGTTCTCGTTTATTTTGAGAGATGCATATGGAGCCTGAAGATGGTATAACGGAATGCCGAAACTGGCTGTCGTCAAAATAAAATAAAATAGCATCTTTGTTACACAGAAGTTGGAGAATTTCCTTGATATTGGCAATTCTTTGACAAATGTTTGTCAAAACATCACCCAACTGTATTCCCGCGAGTTGTTTGAACTCCTGCGACCCGTTCGGTTATCAACATTAGACAATGCTCTTGTTGCATGCTCGTGTAGGATAAATACTATCTTGGCCTCAGCTGCATTGCATCTGAAGAAGAGCAATACTAGAACGGTAACATCTCTTATTTGACAGTGGTTCAGACGCTGTTTACACAGCTGCGCAGACATCGCGCGAACTGGCGGTAGTTCTGCGCTTAAATAAACATGCACGGTCATGCAGTGTCACTTTGCCTGACATCGTTTGATAGCTTCATACGGCGCCATTTGATATGGTGCTCAACTACCACCTGTTTGTCAGTTTCCTCTGTTTCAGTATTTACTCTGAGCTGATGATGTTCGCTTACGACTCCCTTGCTGTGTTTCAGACCCTTGTTTTTAGCCAGCCGCTTCTTGAGCTGTGTGCGGAGAGATAGTGAACTTTTGCTGTCTGGCAAGGAACCCATTGAGTGCGAGGTTGCAAAAGACCAGCGATTTTTACGGATTCGACGCCCCATACATTGTATCCCATGCCACCACAATATTGGACTAGAGGTATCCAATAGCGAGCAAAGCATGAGGTTATGGAGCGTAGATGAACTGCTTAGTCAACGATTAACTCATAACAGTGCTACAGTGACAATAGTGTTAATACAAAGCAGAGCAATGGTAACGATAAACGCAACAAACATTGCCTTATATCTGCAACAACAGTTGCTTAAGTCGACATTTCATCAGAAAGGAACCCAAGGAATATCACAGAGCCAGAACGAAGCGGTAGATGAAATATTACTGTCTTTACTAAATGATTCAGTGGAATGTGTGGTGTCGTATACACTCGACCGAGAAGGCAATCTACGTAAGGAGTACAATGATGATCATACGAACTTAACAAGTGAAAGTGATACTGAAACAGTTGTCGGCCCATGTAGTTCATCAGCCTTGTCGCACAGGGAGCCACAAATCCCGTCTACAGTGAAGCGTAGTTAAGGGCAATTGTTGTCCAAAGACCGGGTACTAAACATAATTACGCGCATGGAAGATCATCCGCAGCATGGTGAAATAAAAAATTATAAACAGATTTCGAATAAATCTGCAGCAATGGGACAGTTTAGTGCATAAGGAAAAGTACGCATACTCAAGGGAGGACAAGACGTACCTGTTACGGAAACTGGTGTTAGCGCGTTTCAAGGATGCCCGATATTATTTACAGGATGTGCATAATAGTGACGTATTACGTTATGCACATCAAATTACGCGCGATATATTACAGTGATTTAAAGGGAAGCAGTGGATGTTGCACAACTTCAGATATTGCTACAGAAGTGGAAGACGTAGGATAACGAAATTTCAAACGAAGTGACAACTTGACGATGCACAGCAAACTGGGGAATCGGTCCGAAAATTTGTAGATGAGATAAATAAACATATCGCATTGTTTAGTAAGGAATTTGTGTCCAACTCTCACCAATCGGGATTGGAAGAGAAAATACATATGAGAGGAACCCTGGACATTAATACCTTAACGCATTGGTATACAATTATCCAATTGAATGTGGATGGTAAACTAGCTGGAAAGTTATCTATTATGCTACGAGAAGTTGGAGGTGCTGTGCCCTCTACGATTCTTCCTCGCGTGCCTGATTTTGCAAGGGCAGTAGGGACTATTTACGTCACAGCAAGTAAGAGTGGGGAAATGAGCGTAAGAGAACTACAAATACGGTACGAGGACTTCCTTTGGCCAATATCTGCTCAAAATAACTTGCTTTTCCTTGATTCCTGATCTGCGTATAAAACCCACACTCCTTTAGAGTAAATTACCCTTCGTGAAAAATATATGACTTTGCAATTCGTACCACCTGCAGTCACTAGACAAATTCAACCTCTGGATGCTTGTTTTTTCCGTGCCAGTAAAACATTTTATCACACTTTCTGCAGCTACGCCTTAAATGATACACAGTTTCACGGCAAGCACCACGACAGACTGTTTCGCATTCGTTTTGATTCTATCACATTCCATCGGTTCTCATCACCCCGTTTCACCTACACTCTTTGAGAGTGGATATCTGGCTGAACGAACTGCTCAGTAATTCGCCTTCGATCTTCATGGTACGAACCTTTGTGATCACTGTGGTGCACCACTTATCATTTGGTGTTCATCGTGCAAGTTAATGGTTTGTTTTGAACATTTCTTGAGTGTCGATGATGTCCATTTTGTGAAGTGTAATAGATACACCCCATAGGAGGTTGATCTCTGCCCCTCGCGGACATTCATTTTCTGTCGGCCTCGCACATGGTGAGTCATTAGCAGCTAACATTTTTCTGTCATAATTGCTAACACAACACTTTCAAATGCGCTTTACTAAAGATTTAAAATGCGACCTCGCACTCAGTGGGTTCCTTGCAGGCCAAATAGGACAGTAAACAAAACCTCTGAAAAAATACTCACGTTTATGTTGTAACCTCCCCACACGAAAAATGTTAAATCTTAATGAAAATGGACCCAAGTGTAAACTCTGAACAAAGTTGGCTCCCATTTATTGTCTGTGTGCAGAAATGCATTCACATTTAGTGTTGCCACAAAATTCTTTTCTCATTTTATGTCAAGTTCGAAACAGAAAAATTCCTAAACACCAAAATAATAAAAAAGTTTTGTAACCTGATGAATTTTATGAGGACAGCGGCGCTGACCTTCGGCCCTGTATTCTGAATAAAAAAAAGCAGAAATTCTTACCTCAATAAAACTGCAACTATATCTGCTCTTAATTAGTCATTTTTCGACACAGCTTCGTGCAATGCTGGCGTATATTTTTTTTTATTCTTGGATGCAATGATAATGCATTGGAAATTGTTTAAATTGAAATGAATGCTTTTCTTTAAAAGAGTTTCTTTATATTACAAAAATTATTATTGGGGCATTTTTTTAAACAAAATAAATTACAATTAACATACATTACTAAATATGCGCAAGGCTGCTTCTTTACCTTCTACAACAATATTCATCCTCCAGAATCCTGACCAGAGTCGCGAGCAGAGCACACAGCCGACGCATGCCGACTCCCTCCGACTCACGCAGACTACACCAGACTACTAAAGCCGACCGACTACTACTGTCGACTCAAGACTACTACCGTCCACTCGCGCAGTCAAGCGCAGACTAGCGACAAGCAACAACTAACGATAAACTACTCTCTGGTCAGAGATTCTGTCATGCCTCGCCCATCGCCGGCAAAGCATACGTCTTACAATGTGTTAAAAGATCGTTGAGATCAACAGAGTAATGTGAGTCACTGCTATATTATGTGTACTACTATGTATCTATAGTTTGGCTACAATTAAACTTTCGCTACTCGAGAGCCCCCCATGAAAAACGAGTGATAGTAGAGCAATGAAACTGTCTAGGAACATTTGTAAGGAGATGCGGAAGAGAATTAACAAAGAAGCCATTGAAATAAACCCATTTTAATTTCCACATGAGCGGGAGCACTTGCTAGCTGCGTACCATGTGTACGTTTCAGGTTGCAGACGTTGCTCACCGTCTCGATCATCTGCAACCACGACAGCCTGGATACCATTTCACAATTGTTCGCAGCACTTTTCCAAAGGTAGACCGTGGAATGTTCAACTGTCGTGACACAGCTCGCGCACTGCTTGAAGATCGCTCATTGCGTCCAGCATTCCCAGCCGTGGCACCAATAACTTCTTAAGCCCCATTGCGGAGAGAGGACCTCTCCGTATTCTTTTGATGCTTCGATAGCCGCGAAGAGCAGCAACACTATTGATCTTGTTTTGCTAAATCGGCTTTACGAGTAAAGCCCTGCTCTTCTTGTCCAGATAAACCTTGACTGGCTGCAACTGTAATTCACACTGACGCTTGTATGTTTCAGCCTTACGTCGCCGTACCAGTACCAGCGCCTAATAGGAAGTCACGACGCTAACACTTCTTATTTATTTATTTGTTTATTTACACGTCAAGTTCCGTAGGACCAAATTGAGGAGCAAATCTCCAAGGTCATGGAACGTGCCAGTACAGTAAATTACAACATAAATGTAATAACAGATAAAAATAAAATGTTTATGAACCCAAAAAAAGTCAAGCCATATGTTTCAGTAAACTCAATAAACAGTATAGCATAAGAATCAGATTCGTTTTTCAAGGAATTCCTCAACTGAAGGAGTGACCCATGAGGATACTCTTCAGTTTCGATTTGAAAGCGCTTGGATTATTGCTACGATTTTTGAATTCTTGTGGTAGCTTATTGAAAATTGGATACAGCAGTTTACTGCAGACCTTTCTGAACAAGAGTTAAGGAAGTCCGATCCAAATGCAGGTTGGATTTCTGCCGAGTGTTAACTGAGTGAAAGCTGTTTATTCTTGGTAATAAGCTGATATTGTTAACAATAAACGACAGTAAAGAATATACGTATTGTGAGGCCAATGTCAAAATACCCAGACACGTGAACAGGGGTCAACAAGAGGTTCGTGAACCTACACCAATTACTGTCCGAACCGCCCGTTTCTGAGCCAAAAATATCCTTTTAGAACGGGTAGAGTTACCCCAAAATATAAAACCATACGAAATAAGCGAACGAAAATAAGCAAAGTAGACTAATTTTCGTGTCGATACCGTTCGAATAGTGAAAATGGCAGCACTAAGTCCTTGAACAAGATCCTGAACGTGGGCTTTCCACGACACTTTACTATCTATCTGAACACCTAGAAATTTGAACTGTTCTTTTCACTAATCAATGCCCATTCTGTGAAATTAAAACATCGAATTTTGTTGAATTGTGTGTCAGAAACAGTAAAAACTGAGCATTACTGTGATTTAGCGTTAGTTTATTTTCTACGAGCCATGAACTTAGGTCACGAACTTCACTATTTGAAACCGGTCCAATGTGGCATACAACATCCTTTACTACCAAGCTAGTGTCATGAGCAAACAGAAATATTTTAGATTTACCCATAATACTAGAGGGTATATCATTTATATAAATAAGGAACAGAAGTGGCCCTAACACTGATCCATGGAGCAGCCCCCATTTGGCCGTACCCCACTCAGCCATCCTCAACACTGTGACTGATGGCCTTTTGCTGTCTGTTGTTAAAGTAAGAGGTGAACCGATTGTGAGCTACTCCCTGTATTCCGTAATGGTCAAACTTCTGGAGCAAAATTTTGTGATCAACACAATCAAACGCCTTAGTTAAATCAAAAAATATGCCTAGCGTTCGAAACCTTTTCTTTAACCCAGCCAGTACCTAACAGAGAAAAGAGAATATAGCATTTTCAGTTGTTAAACGACTTCTAAAGCCGAACTGTACATTTTATAGCAAATTATGTGATATAAAGTGATCAATTATCCTTACGGACACAGCCTTTTCAATAACTTTAGCAAACACTGATGGCATAGAAACAGGTCTAAAATTATCTACATTATCCCTTTCTCCCTTTTTATAAAGCCACTTTACTACTGAGTACTTTAATCATTCAGGAAACTGATCATTCCTAAGGAAAAATTACAAATATGGCTAGGTACAGGGCTAACGTATGCAGTACAGTACTTTAATATTCTGCTAGGCACTCCATCATATTCATAAGAGTCCTTAGTCTTCAGTGATTTAATTATTGACTCAATCTCCCCCTTGTCTGAATCACAGAGGAGTATTTCAGACATCAATCTCGGAAAGGAATTTGCCAAGAGAGTTATATGAGTCCCTGTAGAGACTAAATTTTTATTTAATTCACCAGAAATGCTCAGAAAATTATTGTTAAATACTGTACATGTATCTGACTTATCAGTAACAGAAATATTTTATTTTCTATATCGTCGACCTTGTGATGCTGACCAGACACTTCCTTCACGACTGACGATATGGTATTAATTTTATCCTGTGAATTAGCTATTCCATTTGCGTACGACATACTCTTTGCCTTCCTAATAACATTTCTAAGCACCTTACGGTGCTGCTTGTAATGGGCTTCTGTAGCTTGATTGTGAGTACTTCTAACATTTTGATACATTTCCCACTTTGTTCTACATGATATCCGTATCCCACTAATTAGCCAACCAGTCTCCCTTTTACTGCTAGTACCCCGTTTAGAACGTACTAATGGAAAGCAACTCTCAAACAGCATGAGAAATGTGTTAAGGAAAGCATTATATTTGTCATCTATGTTATCGGCACTATAAACATCTTGCAACTTTTGTTCCTCGACGAGGTTTAAAAAAACTCTCTATTGCCGTTGGATTAACTTTCCTAAATAGTTTGTAATTATATGTGACATTTGTTTGAGAATAAAAGCGTTTTAGTGTTAAAATTTGTGCATCATGGTCTGAAAGGCCATTCACCTTTTTACTAATAGAATTCCCATCTAGTAATGAAGAGTGAATAAAAATATTGCTTGTAGCTGTGCTACTGTTCCCCTGCACCCTAGATGGAAAAAACACAATCTGCATCAGATCATATGAATTTAGGAGATCTACAAATATCCTTTTTCTTGCACAATCATATACAAAATTAATATTGGAGTCACCACATATAACTAATTTCTGGTACTTCCTCTAAAGCGAATCAAGCACCCTGTCTAGCTTGAGCAGAAATGTTCTGAAGTCAGAGTTATGGGACCAATAAACAACAAAAATCAAAAGTTTAGTTTCACTAAATTCAACTGCCCCTGCACAACATTCAAATATCTGTTCAGTGCAGTGTCGTGATACGTCTATGGACTCAAATGGAATACTGTTTTTTTAGTATATGGCCACTCCGCAAGGAATTCCATGAAAAACAGCCAGTTAATCTGTATTCTGGAAAAGGAAGCCTCGGAATTGTCAAATTATTTAAGTGGTGCTCCGATATACCAATAATTTCAGAGCCAACATTGTATTCTGATGAAATACGCTAATTCCTTCTCTACTTGGAAACATGAGGTTCTCTGAAGGTGATTCCTTAGTTAGAGGGACTTCCTTGAAGCAGGTATACCTAACAGCTGATTTGAATTACAAACTACTACAGGAATTTTTCCATGACTGATCCCACCACCACCCACGATGCTGTCACCTATAAGTTTTGCCAGCCTCCCCTTCCCATACCTATTGAGGTGCAGGCTATGCCTAGTGAAACCCCATCTACTGTTAGGCAGGCTCAACTGGCACCGCTGCAATGTGGTACATGCCCTCTGCCATCAATGCCGTCTGCAGCCCCAACGCAAATCCTTAAGCGCACATTCTGAACTTCTTCTCATAAATGTGGACCACCGTACGGTAAATAGTTTCCCGTCTACACTGGTTCAAGTGGTAAAACTTTAATTATAGCCTCCCTGTACAACGTGGTAACATTATGAAACGTGGGAAAGTGACGTGAGTAGTAGTTATACAGGAAAATTGGACATAGACCATTGGCATCACATACCGTGTGTGGTATCTTCTTTCCAGTGATGTACACAATGCCATTATGCATTGTAATGCACTGACATAAAAATTCCATTGGCTGCTCTGTTGTGCTATATTCCTTGGTTGAGGATCAACGGCGCTTACAGTCCGATTGAAGAGGTTCCACAGATCCTCGATTGGATTTAAATACGGGGAGTGGTGGCCAGCGGAGTACAGTAAACTCATCTACGTGCTCTCTGACCCGCATTGAAAGCTATGTGACACGTTTTATTGTCCTGCTGGTAGATGGCATTGTGCTGAGGAAAAACAAACTGCATGTAGGGATTGGAATGGCTCCCAGGGAATGCAGCCACAACATTCTACAGACCATGACGCTCCCTCCTCCGGCCTGAACACTTCTTACGTTACAGGGTGTTTGCTTCCAGACGTCTCACGCCGTACACGTCAACGGCCATCTTTCTGATAGAGCGTAAAACGAGATTCATATGAAAAGGTCACCTGTCACCATTCAGCTACGGTATTGGTGTACGGATTCCAGACTTTGTCGTCTAGGGGCAGCAGCCACGAACCACGCCCCTGCAACAACTTTTGCTGAAAGGTCGTTGTGGAGACACTGTGGGTAGCCCCTTGTTTCATCTGGATGGTCGGTTGCTCTACTTCTTTTCACTTGTACACATTTCCGCAGCCGTCGTTCACGCTTGCCATCTATGGCCAGTGGTGCACCACAGTTGCACGGCGCCGGTTTTGCGTCACATAATTAGCTCCGTTTACGCAATGCGACAATTACTGCACTGTTTACTACATTCTTCCGACATGTTCTATGTACACTCCAATGATAGTGCTACCACCTTCCGTATGTGATGGGTACTGCATGTTGACATGGAACATGCGTGGTGGTCGTATTAATATGACTGGACAGTGTAGATCCTCTTAAAAGAACACTCAGACACAGGAAATTTTAAGTCCTCGCTTTGTTGACAAAGTCTAATGGAAGCTGCAGTACTGGCGAGCACTGATGAGCCAAAAACATTGTGACCACTGCTCACATCGAGAGTGAATGCCTGCCAGGTGGTGTTGCGGACATGTGACGCCGCTTTTTTTTTTTTTGGGAGGGGGGGGGGGGGTCGGGTCATCAGTCTTCTGACTGGTTTGATGCGGCCCGCCACGAATTCCTCTCCTGTGCCAACCTCTTCATCTCAGAGTAGCACTTACAACCTATGTCCTCAGTTATTTGGTGGATGTATTCCAATCTCTGTCTTCCTCTACAGTTTTTGCCCTCTAAAGGTCACTCTAGTACAACGGAAGTCATTCCCTCATGTCTTAACAGATGCCTTATCGTCTTGGCCCTTCTCCATATCAGTGTTTTCCACATATTCCTTTCCTCTCTGCGCAAAACCTTGCCACTTCTTACCTTAGAAGACCACCTAATTTTCAACATTCGTCTGTAACACCACATCTCAAATGCCTCGATTCTCTTCTGTTCCGATTTACCCACAGTGCAAGTTTCACTACCACACAGTGCTGTACTCCAGATGTACGTTCTCAGAAATTTCTTTCTCAAATTATGACCTATGTTGTCTAGGCCAGGAATGCCCTTTTGCCATAGCTAGTCCGCTTTTGATGTCCTCCTTGCTCCCTCCGTCATTGGTTATTATACTGCCTAGGTAGCTGAATTCGTTAACTTCATCTACTTCGTGACCGTCAATCCTGATATCAAGTTTCTCGCTGTTTTCATTTCTGCTACTTCTCACTACTTTCGTCTTTCTTCGATTCACTCTCAGTCCATATTCTGCCCTCATTAGATTGTTCATTCCGTTCAGAACATCATGTAATTCTTCTTCACTTTCGCTCAGGATAGCTATATCATCAGTGAGTCATATTACTGATATTCTTTCACCTAGAATTTTAATTTCACTCCTAAACCATTATTTTATTTCCATCATTGCTTCTTCTACGTACCGGGAAAAGACTAAATCCCTATCTTACATCCTTTTTAATCCAAGCACATCGTTCTTGGTCGTCCACTCTCATTATTCCCTCTTGGCTCTTGAACATATTGTGTATTACAAATTCTCCCTACAGCTTACCCCTATTTATCTCAGAATTTTGAACACCTTGTACCATTTTACATTGTCGAAGGCTTTTTCCAGTTCCACAGATCCTATGAACGTGTCTTGATTTTTCTTTAGTCTTGCTTCCATTATCAACTGCAACGTCAGAATTGCCTCCCTAGTGTTTTTACCTTTTCTAAAGCGAAACAGATCGTCACCTAGCACATCCTCAATTTCCTTTTCCATTCTTCTGTATATCATTCTTGTCAGCAACTTGTATACATGAGCTGTTAAGCTGATTGTGTGATAAGCCGTAAGGAAGGTATATATACGGACCAAACACGGATGTGGAATCATTCTAGCGACGACAGGAGAAGCAGATAGGAAAAGCCACTGAAAAAGGGCAGAGTGTAATGATCCGGCACCTGGGAAAGAGCATATCGGCGGTGCTGGTCGGCTGTTCGTGTGTCACTGTCGTGAGCATCTTTGAAAAGTGATTGAAGAATGGAGAAACCACAACTAGGCCACAAGAGGCTGGTCGTCCACATCTCATCACAGAACGTGGAACTTAGAGACTTGCCCGCACTATATAGCAGGTCAGACGGCTATCTGTGACAAAGCTGACGACAGTATACAGTGCCGGTGCAATTACAAGTGTTTCGGAGCACATTGTTCTGTGTATATTTTTTAACATGGGGCTCCATAGCAAACATATTCTATCTGTTTCCTAGTTAAACCATCATAATTCATGGCGTTTGCAGTGAGCACTTGGTCATCGGTATTAGACTGGAGACGTGTCGGTTGGCCGGTTGAGTCATATTTCTTGGTCAGTGAGGGCAGTATTATGGTATGGGGACAGTCATCTTGATTTTCGTGGGGTCTGTGGTACTAATCGAAAGCCCCAGGAGACTTTTCTGTTAAGCTGACATTATTGCGGACCACCTGCATCATTTCATGCTTGATGGTTTTCTGCCGGCGATGATGTCTTCCAGCAGTATAACTGTTTGTGTCACAGGGCTATACACGTCGCAGAAGAATGGTACTGAACTCACTTTTGATTTCTGGGCTGCCAAATTCGCCTGATCTGAACTAGGTGGAACATAACTCGGACGCTACTGGATGCCAGCTCTGCACTCATAAACCATCGGAACATAATTTACGGGAAATGCGTGGCCGGTGCGTAGACATCTGGTGGTATACAGGGTGTAAATTTTAAGTTGACAAACCAGAATAACTCGAAAAATAAGCTTCACATGAAAAAATGTGTAGAATCCAAATTTGATTATTTTCGAAGGGGACATCTGCTGGTGCTAAAATTAGCCCGTCAACCCAGTCCCCTGGGGGTGGTGCGGGGGGCAACTTTAAAATTTCAAATGGGAACCCCCATTTTTTATTGCAGAATCAGATTCTACATAAAAGAAATAGGTACATTTTGTCTTAAACAATTGTTTTGACTCTCGGTAGTTGGCGCTGTAATTTAAGAAAATCCATGTTCTCATTTTTTCGTAGAAAATGGCTACGGATAAATAAAAAATACTCATTTACTTCGTATATTTTGATTCGCTAAAACTAAAGCTCTCCTTCTCTATCCATAGGGTGAGGTTTGAGAGAGAGGAATCAGAGTTTTACAAAGCTTGCTTGACCCATATATTAATTTTTCTCGCAGATTCGGATAAGTCCTGTTTATTTCGTGGTCATGAGGCCACACAACTTTCAATTAACAAACAAATCATCTGACTAGCTAACTACCTAACCAATACCTATTTCAATAAGTATTTTTTATTTATCCGTAACCATTTTCCACGCAAAAATGAGAACATGGATTTTCTTGAATTACAGCGCCAACTACCAAGAATAAAAGCAAATGTTTAATACAAAATGTACGTAGTTTTTTATATAGAATCTGATTCTGCAGTAAAAAGTGGGGGTTCCCATTTGAAATTTTAAAGTTACCTCCCGCCCTACCCCCCCGGGGGGCTGGGGTGGCGGGCTAATTTTAGCACCAGCAAATGTCCCCCTCTAAAATAATCGAGTTTGGATTCTACACGTTTTTCATGTGAAGCTTATTTTTCGAGTTATTCTGGTTTTTCAACTTAAAATTTACACCTTGTATACCCCACAGAAACATTTCAAGGACTCGTGGAATTCATGTCACGCAGAATCACTGCAGTACTGTGTTCCAAAGGTGGGGCAACACGCAATTAAGCGAGTGTTCATGATATTTTTTCTCTTCAATGTATATAGACTTTACTACACTAACACAATGAGCGAATGCATATAGACTTTACTACACTAACACAGTGAACCAATGGTTTGTTTCTGAACTCCTGTCATTCCGTAATTCATACTAAGCAGGAATCCATACTTTTTTCACCGTTGTATACTTCACAGTTTGCAAAACGACCATTAGCGTATATTCGCTTGCTTGGTTGAAACCTATAGCTTTCGTACATAGTTTGTCTTGGTTTTGGAAGCTCTTGTACATTTCGAAGAGAAAGACTTATATTTTTTTAGGTCTTACTCTAAGAAAACTACAGTAGTTACAGTAATTCTGGACTCTTTATTGAAATATTCATTCATTTTAACACCATGAGATGTGCGGAAGTCGTGGTATAGTAAGTCAACGAATTATTCCTCTGTGTCTTACCTGCGATAAGTAGACTAAATATTAATCAAATGGTTCAAATGGCTCTGAGCACTATGGGACTCAACTGCTGAGTTTATTAGTCCCCTAGAACTTAGAACTAGTTAAACCTAACTAACCTAAGGACATCACACACGTCCATGCCCGAGGCAGGATTCGAACCTGCGACCGTAGCGGTCTCGCGGTTCCAGACTGCAGCGCCAGAACCGCGCGGCCACTTCGGCCTGCAAATATATTAATCACTTTTAGAAAATAGGATGTTACATTTTATTAAAAATAAATAAATAGAATTAGCTGACAACGATTTAAGAACTTCACTTTTTTAGAAGCTTGTGTAGCTGCAAAGCATGATGACATTTGTTCTGATCCGACGAATGAAACAATGAATGCATATTATCATTGCTTTTTGTCGTGGGAAAAGGCGTTATGATCATGTTTCGAAAACATGCTTCCAAAAGTTATCCACAGACAGAAGTCATGAAGTATAATATCGTGCCCGACCTCCATTTGCCCGGCGTAGTGCAGCACCTCGGCGTGGCATGGACTGAACAAGTCGTTGGAAGTCCGCTTCAGAAATATTGAGCCACGTTGCTTCTACAGCCAATCACAATTGCGAAAGCTTGCCGGTGTAGGTTTTTGTGCACAATCTGGCCTCTCTATTATGTCCCATAAAGGTTCGATGGGACTCATGTCGGACGAGCTGAGTGACCAAACCATTCGCTCGACCTGCCCAGAATGATCTTCTAACCAATCGCAAATATTGTGACCCGGTGACATGGCTCGTTGTCATCCATAAAAATTACATCGATTCTTGGGACATGCAAATGGTCTCCAACCAGCCGAACACAACGATTTCCAATAAATGATAGGTTCAGATGAACCACAGAACCCAGTCGATTCCATATAAACGTAGCCCACACCCTTATGGAGCCACCATCATCTTGTATAGTGCTTTATTGACAACTCTGGTCACGCAGCTACTATCAGCTCTTACCAACTCAGAGCGGGACTCATGTGATCAGATCGCAGTTTTCCAGTCGTCTAGGGTCCACCCATTATGGTCAAGAACACAGGAGAGGCGCTGCAGGCGATTTCGAATAGTTAGCGAAGGTGCTTGAGTCGATCGTCTGCTGCCATAGCCCATTAATACCAAATTTTTTCGTTTGTCCCACGTTGATTTATGCGGTTATTTCAGGCGGTGTTGCTTCTCTGTTACACTGACTGCTCTACGCAAACGCCCCTGCTTTCGGACGTCATGCGAAGGCCGTCGGCCGCTGCATTGTCCTTGGTGACAGGTTGTTGTTGTTGTTGTTGTGGTCTTCAGTCATTTGGTCTTCAGTCCTGAGACTGGTTTGATGCAGCTGTCATTGCTACTCTATCCTGTGCAAGCCTCTTCATCTCCCAGTACTTACTGCAACCTACAGCCTTCTGAATCTGTTTAGTGTATTCATCTCTTGGTCTCCCTCTACGATTTTTATCCTCCACGCTGCCCTCCAATGCTAAATTTGCGATCCTTTGATGGATAAGAACATGTTCTACCAACCGGTCCCTTATTCTTGTCAAGTTGGGCCACAAACTCCTCTTCTCCCCAATTCTATTCAATACCTCCTCATAAGTTATATGATCTACCCATCTTATCTTCAGCATTATTCTGTAGCACCACATTTCGAAAGCTTCTATTCTCTTCTTGTCCAAACTATTTATCGTCCATGTTTCACTTCCATACATGGCTACACTCCATACAAATACTTTCAGAAACGACTTCCTGACACTTAAATCTATACTCGATGTTAACAAATTTCTCTTCTTCAGAAACGCTTTCCTTGCTATTGCCAGTCTACATTTTATATCCTCTCTACTTCAACCATCACCAGTTATTTTGCTCCCCAAATAGCAAAACTCCTTTACTACATTAAGTGTCTCGTTTCCTAATCTAATTCCCTCAGCATCAGCCGACTTAATTCGACTACATTCCTTTATCCTCGTTTTGCTTTTGTTGATGTTCATCTTATATCCTCCTTTCAAGACACTGTCCATTCCGTTCAACTGCTCTTCCTAGTCCTTTGCTGTCTCCGACAGAATTACAATGCCATCGGCGAACCTCAAAGATTTTATTTCTTCTCCATGGATTTTAATACCTACTCCGAATTTTTCTTTTGTTTCCTTTACCGCTTGCTCAATATACAGATTAAATAACATCGGGGATAGGCTACAACCCTGTCTCACTCCCTTCCCAACCACTGCTTCCCTTTCATGCCCCTCGACTCTTATAACTGCCATCTGGTTTCTGTACAAATTGTAAATAGCCTTTCGCTCGCTGTATTTTACCCCTGCCACCTTTATGGTGACAGGTAAAGCCCGAAATTAAGTGTTCTCGGCACACTCTTGCCAGTGTGGGCCTCGATATACTGAATTCACATACGATTACCGAAATAGAATGTCCCATGCGTTCAAAGTCTGTTAATTCCCGTCGTGCGGCGATAATCACGTTGGAAATATTTTCAGGGTGCGTTCCCTCTTACTTACGGGCGGGTTACCGCAGAACTGCTCCATGAGGAAACAACCACAAATGCTGTAATCCTGCACACCCCTAGGACATGTGGATCTACCAATGAATAAAGTATTATAACAATATTGTGAGTTTATTTACCCCTTACGACTTTTGCTCCTGTGACTGATAAGAAAACAATTGGCGGAGATTCATGTTATCAATTTATATGAGGATTATCAGCATCCGATTCATTTTACTACTAGTGTGCCTTTCTCTTGTGTGTTTTATATCCCTCACGGTGGCTCGTCAGGGCTTGCAGCGCATCTCTTGACTGTACTGCCTCAGACAGCTCCTCACTGGGTATCATGCAACAAGTTAAGGGGCAGTATTAGCGATACAAACAATTGCATACATGCTGTGCTGCCCTGGAAGGTTTCCTGATTAATATATTTATTTTATCGGAAGTTTTAATTAATTTACATGTACTGGCATGAGTAATGCGATCTGTTGGCGGTGGGAACTGATACTTTTCACCGACGTTGTGTTGACATTCCTGTTACTAGCGGTACATTCCTTCAATTAAAGAGTTTCTGTCAGTTCGCAGCAGATAATCCAGGTCTCGGCACAAGCACTCAATGAGCGCCTTTTTAGGGCACTCATCTCTTGCATATTATAGACGTTTTACAAGTTACGCGAGCAATCCAACGTGCAACAATAACAGTAGCTGTGTTCAAAACTGTTACGGGCTACCAATGTGACAGACTGCCTGTTGGTTGCGGCGGTAGTACATCTAACACATGTGTTTCTGAGTTTTTATGTGTAACATCATCAGCTGGATTCTCTTAGGATCGAAGACGTTCGTGGATACAATACACTATTACATCCCATAACCCGTTTCGGCAGAGGTGAGTACCAATCCGTTATCTACTGTGCGTCTTCAAATGTTCTCATACATTTTGCTCACGATACCGCTACGGTATCACTGCGCTTTACACAGAAGCACTCAGCTCCTCTCAATACTCGGAAACCAACCATATCGAACCATTCTACTCTGAGCACGACACACCATTCGGAGATCATCACCATGCCCTATGAAGATGCTCAACTGATGCCGCCTCCGAGACAAGTACGCCCAGTCGCCACTGAACTGATGCCACCACCGAGTCAAGTACACCCTGTCGTCATTGTCACCTATAACGTGCCTGCTGCACCATCAGATGACGAAAGTCCAGAGACGACTGACAGAAAAAGGGCAAAGAAAGCACAACACCAGCCGCAACTGCAGACAAGACAACAGCCACACATCAAACCAGCCAAAACACCAACAAACCAACAAAAAGCGATGGCAACGCAGCTAACAACTGTCCCTAACAAAATCCAAGCTGAAAAATTGTCTATCGAGTAAACTGAAGACAGGACGCCATGACAAACCCCCACAGAGACACCAGAAGCTCAGCCCATCAACGAAAACTGGGACCTGGGAACGGGAGACACATGGCAGAAAATCACCAACAAACGCTCACGAAAAAATTCAGCAACAAGTAAGAGTGATGCACAAACACAGATCGCCAAATTAAAAACCACAGCCGAACTGGAAAAACAATCTAGACAGACCACACCAGCAAACTACCGGTTCTCACTTATAATAAGAAACCTCAACAAATGTCAATCCCAGAAATCACTGGCAATGGCCATATAAGGGATCCAGGAACCAACTAACATCGTCAATATGCCAGTGAGAAACAATGGCACGGCCTCCCTCCACAGCACAAATCCAGGAATACCAGAAATTTTAGAGCAACACCTGAGAAGCAGCTGAGTGAACATGCTAACAGAACAATTACCTATCCCCTCCCCCCCCCCCCCCCCGGAAACAATCAGCTAGGGAACACAAACCATATCAATTAACTTTTAGTGTGGTGATAAAACACGTCGACTATGACATAATGCCTGACGAGGTAACGAAAGATCTCGAAAAACAAAACTTCGACTTAAAGTACGTACGCCGAGCAAGAGGCAGAGACACAAACAACAAGCTAGAATGATGCGAGTAATATCACACAATAAGGCCACCATAGACCACCTGCTCAGTGAAAACGCTGGAATGTTCCACCGTACATACCCAGTAGAACACCAAACTGTGATGCCAAAACCCTAATCTGCAGCATATGCAGAGAGCCACACTTTTCGAGCAGATGCATATCACAAGACAAACCGCGATGAGCCAACTGAGGCGAACAACACCCAGCACACGATCCAAAATTCCGCAAAAGGCCGGCAGCACCAACCAGCGAGGACACAATAGCCATAGTAAAATGCATAGGTGCGACAGCTAAAGGAACCGTAAATCCAGAAGACACCCTCGTCAAAGTGGACGATCTACTGAGATCCATCACGGTAGCATTAATAACGTGTTCCCCCCAAAAAAGGCCAAAATCGGAAACAAACTGCAAAAGGTATCCAAACAATACATTCAACAGACAGTTTGTAGTCAACCAGATAGGGAACCACCTGCACTTCTTAATAAAAACAGAAACGCACTAGCCGGCCTCTGCGGCGGAGCGGTTCTAGGCTCTTCATTCTGGAACAGCGCTGCTGCTAGGGTCACAGGTTCGAATCCTGCCTCGGGCATGGATGTGTGTGATGTCGGTAGGTTAGTTAGGTTTAAGTAGTTCTAAGTCTAGGGGACTGATGACCTCAGATATGAAGTCCCATAGTGCTTAGAGCCATTTGAATTTAGAAACACACGAGACAAACAAACAAAGTGTGAGTAACGCATGGGGTCCACCAGAAGAGCAATGACCTTCGCTAGCTTAAAAGTCAAAAGACAGCTCAAAACAGCGTTCGTCAACGCGAATGGCTTTCGAAAGAGACAGCCGATGGTGGAACACTTAATGAGCCAGGAAACTGGAAATTTGTGGTAAGCTCCTATGGCACCAAACTGCTGAGGTCGTCTGTCCCTAGGCTTACACACTACTTAAACTAACGTACGCTAAGGACAATACACACACCCATGCTCAAGGGAGGACTCGAACATCCGAATGGGGCAGCCGCGAACTGTGGCAGGGCGACCCTTGGAGTAGCTGAAACAAGAGCAAACCAGCTTCTCCTACAACTAAGGGATTACATATGCCATACGGGGCACAACAGCGAAACTTACAGCAGATCCATTACCACCAAATTCCAGCCATGCACGTTGATATCCCTGCTAACTCCAATGACATCCAAGCAGTAATTATCAGACTACAAACCAAGATGTTTGAGACCATCAACGTAGTCACAGTACACGTTCTACTCAAAAACAGAAAACCTTGGGCTTCATAAATTACATAAAGAGTATCAGACCTCTCATCTTCGCATGAGACCTAAACGCCAGATTACCAAATATGGCGACTACGCCACAAACAGTAACGAAAGAGAACTCGAAGATCTACTAGACGACCCAAACATAATGCGATTTGGAAACGAACTGCCAACGTTCATTAATCACAAAGGACGCTCCATACCGGACCACATACTCTGCAGTGTCAGCCTAGGCATACACTGCAGCCAAATGTGGATCGGCGACAGTATTGGCTGTGATCACCTTCCGCTCATTTTCAACTTGGACCTAATCAAAACTACACCAACACAAAAAGAAATCAAGACGCTACACAACCTAAGCAGGGAAGACGAAAAGAAATATAGAGAAATTCTGACCAACAATCTCCCAGCTCCCACCACATCACGACAGTACACGAACTCGATAACTATAAAGAAAAACTCACCTCAGCAATAACGCAAGCAACAAACGATACCGCACCCGAAAAATAAATAAGCTACGGATACCAACAATATCTTTCCATATACTTGCAAACATCAGGCTAAAAAGGAAGGGTATACAAATTCAAAATGTGCAATATGACCATCACAAAACGGAGTGGAATCGATTAAACCCACTCAACAGACAACAACTTGCTGGCTAAAGAAATCAAAGATGGGTACAAGCCCGTATAAAACTAGACCATAGGCAGGCAGGACGGTTCTGGAAAACTTCCAAACAAATCTGTGGCCACTCATACACATCCGAACCACCCATCATAGACAATGGCACCATTACGACTCAAGACGAAGACAAAGTAGAGGTATTCAAAAAGATGCTACAGAATGTCCACAAACTCTCTCAGGATGAAACATTCGATCTCTAACATAAAGCAATTCGGCAAAAAATGCTCCCTACCATGATGTCCTGTCCCACAGTATGCAATGCTAAGGAAGCAAGAAGAAATTAGCAGCGGAGAAATTGGGAAGGTGATCGCAGACGGCAGAAACAACGCGCCAGGCATTGATGGATTCACAAGGGGACAACTTCATCTGGCCCCACAGGATAAAATAATAGCAATATTGAAAAGTCAGTTCAACGGTGCAATCAAACTGCTAACTGTTCCAAAGAAGTGGAAGACAGCAAAAGTAAAGACGCTGTCAAAATCCAGAAACCCAACTAATAACCTACTGTTACATAGACCAATAACACTACTCCCGGTCATAGGAAAATGTTGATAATCACTAACCGAATTCAAAAACACTCAAGCAAACAGGAAGTCATTCCAAAAATCCCAGCATGTTTCCGTAAAGAACACGCAACTATCGATCCCATTCTGTACGTTTGCAATGAACTCACAGAAGAACTCAACCTATGAGAGGACCTTTGATAAAGTGTGACACGCCAGCCTGCTAAAAACGGGACTCTCTCAAAGCCTAATCACCTTAC
Organism: Schistocerca americana; assembly: GCF_021461395.2. Taxonomy (NCBI): domain Eukaryota; kingdom Metazoa; phylum Arthropoda; class Insecta; order Orthoptera; family Acrididae; genus Schistocerca; species Schistocerca americana. The sequence goes on along the minus strand of NC_060122.1, from coordinate 257,349,404 downwards.
TCAAAAACATATCAGATGAAAGGCCATTAATGGGAAACCCTCGAACACCTTCTACCAAAAGGCGGGCTTACCATAAGGGGCTATTATCTCGCCACTGCTCTGCTAACTGTACGCAGGCGACATCCCCCAGCCCATCAGATGGAACGAACTTAACGCCGATGACACGGCATACTGGTGCTATTGTGTAACAGCGAAGGATTCTCAGAAATGACTAAGCACTACATACCATGGAAATGAGTGTATGGGGTCGTTGGCCGGGAGTTCCCAGACGGGAAGGTCGGCCGCCAAGTGAAGTCATATTGAGTGCGACGCCACGTTGGGAGACTTGCGCATCGACAATGGGGATGAAATGATGATGAGGACAGCACAACACCCAGTCCCTGAGAGGAGAAAATCTGCCCCCCCCCCCTCCCCCCCGGCCGGGAATTGAACGCGGGCCCCCAGGCGTGGCATTCTAACGCGCTGACCATTCAGCTATCGGGGCGGCAGTACATAAAGAGTTAGAACCATAGGTCGTAAAGTGGAAAATAAGTCCGAACGCCCTCAGCAGCCACTTATTGTTTACCAGCACAGAAACAGAACGATGCATAGAAACCAAAGCCGAAAGGATGCCACAGTCCAACTATGGGACCAAATCGTCACCCCTAAGGACACCAGAAAATACTCAGGTACTACTCTAGATATAACACTGTACTGGAACGAACACATCACAGAGACTTTAGCAAAAACACGGTGCAGAATGGGATTAATAAAGATTATCAGGGCAGGGCACATGGAGCCACTACAGAGGCAATGATACACACATACAACGCCTTCATGAGGCCAGTCCTACAATATGCAGCCCCAGCCTGGATGGCTCACAGCTTACAAAGCCAGAGAGAATGTGCTACTGAAGACGAACTCTCAGAATCATGATAAAAGTATGAAGCAGCACGGATCAAGCAATAGTTTACAGCCCAGGAAAAGTAGAACCACTAGCACAAAGACTGACACAATTAAGCTCCAGAATAGGACTAAACAGATTAAAATGCAATACCCTAACCAAAGAAGAACTGAAGAAACAATACCACACAGCAAACTTTCCAGCATACAATACCCTTTACCAACACAGTCCTTAATAGTAGCAATCAGCATAGAAGGACCACAAAACGAAGACACAGCGGCCCTACTCACAGACCAACAAATCCTGCAACATCTACTCCCAATAGAAAGGAACCAATAAAAACAAAATGATAAGAAGGATAACAGGAGCTATACACAAAGATGCAGCATACCCAACCCTTTCTGGAGTTTTAAGGAGGTTTTCCCTTTGCGGTAAGGCAAATTCTAGGGTTGTGACTATACCTCTTACACGGAAAGATAATCCAACAGTAGAATAATAGGAGCAGAAAGTACAACAGCAAGAAAAATATGACATAGATGATAAGAATAGAACGTAAAGCTAATTAAGTCATATTGAGAAAGAAAAGATCAAAGAATGTAATAGATGTAGATAGCAGTAACTTAGGCAAGAAAAGCCAGATCAAGAAAAATGAAAAGAAACCGAGAACAAAATTAAACGAACTATAAGAAGAATACCAGACTACGGAAACCAAAATCCAGATCCAGAAATTAGCAACTAAAAATACAAAAGATAAAACAGAACAAAATAGATAATAAGAACAGAATATAAGAACAGAATAGAATATAAGAAACCAAACCCATGTAAAAAGAGTTTACATCTCTGTTCGTTCTCATCTGTCTTCATATTTGAATGCATACAGCCTATTTTTATATCCACAGACTGTGAATTTTTTTTATAAAACAAAAAGTTAACTACATATGGAATGCTTTTAAAGTTGAGATTACATATGAAACTCTTACTTTCTGAATTATTTAGTCGTATTTCTGTTTCAGCTCAGTGACTGATGCACATCTATAAATTGTTTTTTAACCAAAAAGATTACGTGTTTTATCGCAGAGGACACCATTGCTCTACACTTACGCACGACAGATCAAGGATGCTTGATAAGGAATCGAAAAGCATAAATGAAAGAAAAAACATCCACCGCGAACGTGAATGAGGACATGTATCCAAATACAAACAAAAATTTATTTTACCATGATACCTAAACATGTTGTTGTTGTTGTGGTCTTCAGTCCTCAGACTGGTTTGATGCAGCTCTCCATGCTAATCTATGCTGTGCAAGCTCTTTCATCTCCCAGTACCTACTGCAACCTACAGCCTTCTGAATCTGTTTAGTGTATTCATCTCTTGGTCTCCCTCTACGATTTTTACCCTACACACTGCCCTCCAATGCTAACTTTGTGATCCCTTGATGCCTCAGGATATGTCCTACCAACCGATCCCTTCTTCTAGTCAAGTTGTGCCACAAACTTCTCTTCTCCCCAATTCTATTCAATACCTCCTCATTAGTTACGTGATCTACCCACCTAATCTTCAACATTCTTCTGTAGCACCACATTTCGAAAGCTTCTATTCTCTTCTTGTCCAAACTATTTATCATCCACGTTTCACTTCCTTACATGGCTACACTCCACACAAAGACTTTCAGAAACGACTTCCTGACACTTAAATCTATACTCGATGTTAACAAATTTCTCTTCTTCAGAAACGCTTTCCTTGCCATTGCCAGTCTACATTTTATATCCTCTCTACTTCGACCATCATCAGTTATTTTGCTCCCCAAATAGCAAAACTCCTTTGCTACTTTAAGTGTCTCATTTCCTAATCTAATTCCCTCCGCATCACCCGACTTAATTTGACTACATTCCATTATCCACGTTTTGCTTTTCTTGATGTTCATCTTATATCCTCCTTTCAAGACACTGCTCTTCCACTGCTCTTCCAAGTCCTTTGCTGTCTCTGACAGAATTTCAATGTCATCGGCGAACCTCGAAGTTTTTATTTCTTCTCCCTGGATTTTAATACCTACTCCAAACTTTTCTTTTGTTTCCTTTACTGCTTGCTCAATATACAGATTAAATAAGATCGGGGAGAGGCTACAACCCTGTCTCACTCCATTCCCAACCACTGCTTCTCTTTCATGCCCCTCGACGCTTATAACTGCCATCTGGTTTCTGTACAAATTGTAAATAGCCTTTCGCTCCCTGTATTTTACCCCTGCCACCTTTATGGTGACAGGTAATGCCCGAAATTTGGTGTTCTCGGCACACTCTTGCCAGTGTGGGCCTCGATATACTGAATTCACATACGATTACCGAAATAGAATGTCCCATGCGTTCAAAGTCTGTTAATTCCCGTCGTGCGGCGATGATCACATCGGAAATATTTTCACGTGAGTCACCTGAGTTCACATGAAAGCTCCGCTGATGCATTGCTTTTTTGTACCTTCTGCACGCGGTACTAAGCCTATCTGTATTTGTGCCTATGGCTAGTGGCCGGAAACATGTTTTGAAAATATGTTTCAAGCTCAGTGTCTACGCAGCTTAAGATTTCTTTAACATGAGCTGAGACAGAAGACAGTATTGAAAACAATGCCTCCCGTACCAAAACATGCTGACTGTTTATCGAGTAAAAGTAATAAGTCAATAACACTCCTTAAGGACGTTCATTTTTATGTATAAACAGGGAGCGCAGTAAACGCCATTCAGAAGCAAACGCATTTCTGTCACTCTGCACATGACGTCAGAGAGGAAAACTTCGCGTCCATATTTGTCTGTTGGGGGTTGTACGATTTCGCGAGTGTTGTTGCTTAGCAACTTTTGTGTAGTGTGTGGCTTGCAAATGAAAGCATTTCGAATGTGTCCAAGCAATGCCAGGTTGTGTTGTTGTTGGTTGCAATTCTCACTATCAAAACACTACAGGGACTGAAGCTGTGCTTCCCTCGAGGTGAAAGTATGCAGAAGATGTGGCTGTCAAAACACAGTAGAAAAGATGCTATGAATGTTGCAAATGCTCTCGCCAATTCAGAGAAACTGGTTATGTTTGGTTCCCAGCCATTCTTAGACAGTTACCCCCTAATCAGACATTAGCTAGTGCCCCCACTCTCCTCCCCCCTCCTTCCATCTATTGCCCCTCCTCTCACACGCATCGTCACCACCTTTAGCACCTAAATGAACTGCTATTTAATTTGTGTGTGTGTGTTTGTGTTAGAATGAAAGACGAAGGAATTCGTAGTCGATCGCAAGTCCTACCCACAACTCTTTCGCAGAAAAGAAAGCCGACTATCCACAGTGATTGTACACACTTGCTACAAAATACGCTTCCACTTCATTGCCCTCTCCATTGCGGCACTTGCTTCACCTGCGCACTGCAACCCCATTTAAAATCAAACAAATTCATAAGTGTGTACTAACTGTTCGTAAAACACTTCATGTTGCACTCCTTACTTTGGACCTGACAGAAACTGGACGATTTCAAGCTGTTAATGCTTTGTGTCTAATCACTCTAATAATAGTAATAACAATAAAACTATGTACAACACTATAGTAGCCCTTATGTAGTTACTGCTGTGACGTGCTATGAAGTAATTCATTTGTTCCGAAGAGAGTAATGAAGCAATTTCTGGACTACTGCAGGTGCTATCTGCAACTTTGGGAAGACATTTTCTTAAGGAATTTAGCATTTGTTACTTATATGTCTCACTTTCATCATCAGCGATGTACGGGACGAAGCACAATGTATGTGTGTAATGGGTAGACTAAGTGAGGAACCTGTAACCCCCACCGCATTAATGCTACTAATTGAAAAACAGTGATTATTGATAACGTATACCTGTATAATCGATATTATAGTCCATTAAATCTCGGGCATGCAGCCGCTTAAATAAAACTTCTTCCACTGATATTTCACCTGCGTATCGTCCGGCAACCCTCAGAGCGAGTCGCAAGATGGCCGGACGAAAGGCGGCTGAAATATCAGTGGAAGAAATTTCATTTGCGCAGCTGCATGCCCGAAATTTCATGGAGTATTCATTACGCCGCGAAAAGTTGAAAATGCACATTAATATTAGAGTCTTATAAAATTGTGATAATAGCAATAGTCTTTTAAAAATAATTTAGTTCCGTAACTGCAACAGAATCGCAGCGTTTAGTTTTTACCCCTCAGAAAATTTCAGGATAGTTACCCCAGGTAGGGAACCACTGTGTTACAGACTTGCCTACTAGACTACCAAATTTACCGTGGAAACGAGTGCTTAAGAGCTGTGCATTTCTATAGTGTGATTTGGCTTGTACAGCAGTAATAGCGCCAGTGATGGCACACCATGTACAGCAGAACGTTAGAGCCATAGAAGAAGCGTAGAGATATTAGAAAAGCTTTCACCGCGGAACGGGTAAGTGTAAATTTACAGATGAAGTTGTCTGTGACGATTCATATAAAGCCATCTTACATAATTCAGTAATGGGATTGCCGAGGACGCTCTGAAGAAAATGTACATTAAATTGGGAGCGTGTAATACGGATCTTCAAAGTCAGTTTTCATCAACGAAGCGCCGTCTGCATGATGGAGAAAGTACTCGCAATAAAAATGCATTAATGTCATGTGAAATTGATTGACTACTGCCGAAAATATTTTTATGCAACCGAAGAAATTTTTTTACATGGATCAAAACGGGCTCTGTGAGTCAAAGAGTAAACTTGCAAATCGGTTACTTTGCGTGCATTTTCATAGGGAAAGCTACATGTCCCTCAAGGAAGAACTCGGATATCTTTATCTCCGTGGTTAATCTTGCTTTCGTGGGAAAAACGCAGTTTCACTCGGAATCCAGAAATTTTGAAGGATTTGTTGTTAAATTAGCTAATTCTAAAGCTTTCTACAAATAAAACACTTTTATAATCAATTGAGTGCAAGCGACAGTGTCCGCCTGTTAATTTAAGTAGATTTAAGCGTCTGGTGAATATAAAAAAAAAATGAGCGTTATGCAGAGTGATCAGAAACAGTCAGAAGGGCTTGTAAGGGTGTCGCAGGGTGGACTGCGCTAAGAAGTATTTGTTAACAAATAATTTTCGTACGTTACGCGGTTTATGAGTTAATTAGTATTACGTTAGCCCATCAGGCCGCTGTGGTCTCAAATTCAAGCTGCCCGTCACATACGATTAGTATCAGTTGTTATAGCTTAGATGATAGCGCACAGGACTGCTAGGCCTTTAGCTTGGGTTCAGTCCTCACTACCGCCTCATGTCCAATTTTTGTATCCTTCTCTTGCTCGGTTTTAGGAAACCAAACGAAGAACACGTTTGAGGACACTGTCTCTAGCGGGCCGATTGAGTTTGCGCGTGCAACGACCTGATCAGCTAACTTCAATGCTAATGAACTCGGAAACCTCGCAACGTATCGAGTTTTTTCTTATCAATAATTTCTCAGCACAGCTTCGTCTACAACTCCGTTATAAGCTTTCAAACTGTTTTGGACCAGCCTGTACGGATCTTGATCTTCAAATTTTTCTCAGAGGTAATTTAGAAAACAACACTGTCATTTCAAACATTTATTTAGACAGAACACTGCTATAACAGACTATACTTTGGGTTTTTTTATTTGCATGTTTAGATTCGGTAAACACTTAATTTTTTTTAAGCAGAATTGTCTGTTTAAAGGCTGTTTAGGAACATTCCAGCAATAGCAGAATAACAATTTACGTTCCATTATTTCAATTGAAACTTACATAGAAGACAAATATATCGCATAAATACCAGGCGCACATATTATAACGCTGTTCACGAGGTAGATGCTCTTTCTTAGTGACGTCATAGGGTCAGCCAGTGTCAACATGGAACGCTTACTGTCCAACCTTATTTTCCTACGGATCTCGGCGCATAAACATCAAAACGGTTGGGTGGAGACGCTACAAGCTCTGGGTTGAGGAATGTCTACAAGTGGTACGAAGAAACTGGATAAAGCAAAACTGCTCCAAGAACCATCGGGAAACCAATATTGATTGGTAAAGACTGTCATACGGGCTGCCGTCTTTCTCTGTGAGATTGTCAGCGCACGGCAAAAGATGTAAATTCTATCTTGAAGACTTCTAATCGAATTTCAGATAAAAACTTTGATAAAATGTTTTTTGAGCAAGGACACCAGAAAGAAGCCTTATCTGAACAAAAGGCAGAGGCGGAAACGTATGTAGCAGACTTTAATAGTCGGCCGCTTTGGCAGAGCGGTTCTAGGCACTTCAGTCCGGAATCGTGCAACAGATACGTTCGCGGGTTCGAATCCTGCCTCGGGCATGGTTGTGTGTGATGTCCTTAGGTTAGTTAGGTTTAAGTAGTTCTAAGTTCCAGGGGACTGATGACCTCAGACGCTAAATCCCATAGTACTCAGAGCCATTTGAACCATTTTAGACTTTAATAGACATCTAAAGAACACAAGAAAACATGACTAGAGTCATTTGAAGTGACGAGATTAAGATCACCGTCACTGGATGCGATGGGATTGAGTTCGTTTGTCGTCGACCAGCGAAGACTTTTTGCTTCAGAGAACCATTGCCACAATGAATCACCCCATCAATGTCATGATGTGAGGCAGCAGGGTACGACAAGACATTCAGCATCTGCCAGTGGTACATGGCAACATTAGCGCCAAAAATTACCAAGAAAAATACTCTTTGCGCGATTTGCTTCAAGGCAATAACGATCAGCAAGGTAGTACGCCATTTTACAGCGATAGAGTCGATAAGGAAAGGTTCACTAACCATCGCATAGTGCCGACAGCCTCGTAACATTCCCAAACTCAATTCAGTTGAGAATTTGTGGTCGAGGTCGAAAATTGTGGTTTTACGATGGAATCCCAGTAACAAGAGGGAGCTGTTAGAGGCCATCGTCAGTTCATGGGCCAGAGAGAACAAACCAGAAGATCTCCGACGTTTGTTAGACTCGACGCAGCGCAGAATTGAGGCAGTGGTTAAATCAAACCGATATCAAACTTTGTACTAAATAATTTGTAACTTTTTGAAATTGTTGGGTTGTCTATAATTTTTTATTTTAATTAAACTTTCATATTTTAACTCAAATTTTCAATCAGTGGACATTAGTTTATGTTTCCTGAAAAATTTTATAAATTCTGATACGTTTTTCAACTAAAATAATCTCCTGAGTGCAATATTCAATGAACCTCTATAAAGCGTACAGATTTAGTGTTACTACTGTATTAATCACAAAGGATCTGTAGCTGTCCACCGGTGACAGTTTGAGATAACAGATGGAACGTAAATATAATGAATGAACCGAAACATGTCCCATTTAAAATGTTAAAGAAATTTTTATCCACCTATTTAAAGCTTCTTGATGTAGTCGGTGATACCCCAGACTATCGTGTATGTAAATGAAAGTAAATATCGTTTTGTACATGGACGAAAACTGGCGCATTAAATTTTCTTTACAGTTAAGAAGAACGCTACATTGTTGTTTGACGACGAAGCAATTAATTCATCGAACCTTTCATGTAGCGTACGGGTCAGTTGTTCTCTATCGTTTCTCCTCCGTCTCTGCTTCACTTATCAACTTTTATACATTTATGGGAAACACAGACACTTCAGCGGTCTAACAACTTTTCTTCATAGTATATACGGTGTCACTCTACCGCAGTTTCACCATTTCCCTCCTCAGAAGCATTAAATATTTCATTCATATTGCACCGACAGTACCAAATAAACAAAAATAAGGGGGGCAAAACAACGACAGAAATGAAATCTCTTGTTCCACTCGTTCGCGTTCCAGAATACACGAGAGAAAAAACTCTTGAACTGCCTTCTGTTTCCCTAGCTGTCTGAGTGCAAACAAACACTCTAAAATCACTGAGAATGTTATTACAGAATTTACTACCATCGATGTCGGAAAACACGCGCAGAGCTGGATGTTGCCTGTGATACGCAGGATGAAGGTTGTTCCCTTGCACCATGTACTGAGTTGTATCGTGGGAAGTGCCTCAATGCAGAGGACACGCATCACCAAACTACCGAGCGGGTAGCCTAAAAGCGCAGGCTGCAGCCAGTTGCTGCACGGAATGGAATCGACCAGCTTTCAAGCTTCTTTAATTGAATAGCGTTACAGCGGCTGAAGACGTAATCGTATCTACATACTTCAGTGACTAGTATATGCACACTGTCTGCGTTTCGAAACGAAGCTCGTACAGAGAATTATGCAGAGACATAGTAGCGGTACGCATGCCACAACATGAGCTACCTGATGTGTTCCAAAACGCTGGTATATAAACGAGATGTCTCCGGGGTTCATACCTCGGGTTCTGTTGGTGATAGGAAGGTACGGTCAAGTGTTTTGGATAGCCCTTGGGCTAAGGACCGATATTATAAGTAACCTAAGGACCGTCTTATTACCATTGTCCTATAGTATAGGGTGCAAGTATGAATATTATCCTCCTGCTTAGGCAAAAGGAGTAAATCGTTTGGCTTTCTTTGCATTTGATGTGATTTACGGTGGGCCTTAAAGGGCTTGCAGAGGACCATTAGTTCATAGGTTGTCCCTTAGCAAACCCTAAAAGACCGGTTTTTATTATATTTTCGTACCAAAACCGAGCCGCAGATTCCAAGACGGCTATGCACAGCATATGCCTGAAATTTTTACCCTATTAATACATACAAAATACGCACGTAAAGTCCGGTGTTGGGCGAAACCTAAATAATAAGCAACCACATAAAATTGCTCAAATGTTAACTATACGTTCTCCAGGAATTTATCTGGGAGTTCCATTAATTTCAAAAATCTTCTCCTTTATTGAGAGACACCTAGAAAACTTGGTTTCTGAGTACAACATAGAGCCGCAGATTCCAAGACGGCTATCCACAGCAAATAGTTGTAATCTATACAATATATGCGTAAGATTCCGATCTCGAACAATCTCAATTTTTTATACATTTATCCGTTCTGTAAAGCCCCAACGACCACCTTAAAGTCAATTAAGAAAAAAACATGAAGTAGGGAAAGTTATCTTGGCAGTTACGACATCTTTGCCGATGAGCTAACACGAAAGAGTTTTGTCAACAACTACATTGTACACCACTGAGCATATTTGTTAGCGAAAGAGAAAGAAGAAACATTGTATTTCAGCAATGGACAAATATCCATGTGACAAGTGTGAAATTAATATCTCAAAAGTTAAGTCCAAAGTAATGTCATCAGAGATAACTTTTATGTGGAAGAGAGTTGTAAGCGCAACGAAGAAAATCAATGCGCGTACAATGCTCTTCCACAGAAGAAGTCGCTTGCTAAAAATCATCCAGTGCAGACGTACGAGAGCAATTCTGATCTAAATTATTGAGATTGCGAATCGTGACGACATTGTTTTCGAGTTTAGATGTGTTTGTTGCGTGACGGGATTCACGGCTTAAGAAACCGATTTTATGAACTGAGACAGGAACAGATAGAGTCATTTAACCATGCAATACGGGTTAATTGAAATCTAATAACGGAATTAGTGAACATTGGACTTGACTTTAAATTAGTTGGACCTTAAGGAGAAGTGAACATTCTATGAAAGAATACACGCAATTAGTCTTGAGTAGGGCCCAAGTACACGACATCATGAAGATAAAACAATTACGCTAAAGTGTTGAGTAGTGGTAAGAAACTATATCTCAATCGGACTGACTTAACTAAACTATTCCGTGTGCGTGTGGTGTGGGAGTTATGAGTATTTAGTTATAAAATAACAATAAACTGTTCGTTACCAATTAAATACCCGGTGTGGACTACATCATTAAATAGTTTGATAAATGACTAAATCAACGACTACTCATGAAAGTCTATTTCACTGAAGTGCAAATATTCATTTCATCAGTTGAGAAGTGAACTTTAAAATATTTTCGTATTACGACGCAATCTTACAAAGACTGAATCACTGAGTATCTCTGGATCTCGCTGCATACCAGCACAACAATTCCATAGCAACGAGACAACAGCGTAAAAAAAAAACTGTTACCTAAAATATTTCCTCGCAATCAGTGGTGCGTGCTGTGCGAACGAGAGAAGAATTAATAACGACTGCAAATCCGGGCAATTAACAATACAATATTAATAATAAAAAGCATCAATTATACGAGTTCGCATAAGTGGAATCGCTGTAGACTTGTAATTGAGATACAACGACTACGCGAGGAACGCCTTTTCCGAAGTTTTTCAGGTTTCTTTTCTCCCGTTAATTAACGGGGACTGACGTTACATCGCATCGTGTCTCTACTATGCTGCGAGAGCTGTGGCAGTAGCAGCTCTACGGCGTCGACTACATCAGCACGCGGTTGGAGTCCGGGGGCACGCGCCACACACAGTTCCCGAGATACAGAGGTTCAAAGTTACCGTAGTTGTACACGTAACATAAACACATAAAATCCGGTATGAGGCGAAAATTTGTAGTGGTGAAGCGCATGCAAAATTTTTATTCACGTAAAGTCTGGTCTGAGGTGTCCAATTAGTTTAACGTTATTTCAGGTTTAAGTAAGTAAATTATCAAACTTTTACTGACTCATAGAGACGTGCTCTGCTGTGGAAGGGGAAGGAAGGGAACCAGTCTAAAAATGCACCTATTGGAGAACAGACTAACTGAAACTTTGGATACCAGCTGCTCATTTACTTTCCTTAGCACCGTTAAAAATTTTCCCAAAAATTTTGGCATGCCAATACAATTGCGCTTTTTCATGCTCAGAGAGAAGAAGGTAGTGGCAGTGGGAAACAATTGGAAAAGTAATAAATACTGGAAAGTAGTAGACAGTAGTTGTGGTATAAAAAAATCGAAGGAGACAATAACAGTGTGGGTGAAAGAAAGGAACACAGTGGCAGTAGAACCTAGTTTACAGTGACAGAACAGTGCTAGGAAAATAATGAAGGGGACAGTGCCACTGGGTCAGGAGTAAAGAGAAGGGGAAGTGGAAGTGAGAGGCAGTGATAATGAGAGACAAAGTCTGTGACAATGACAACGAGGGAGAAACACATAGTCACAGTGATAAAAGACAGCAGCAGTGGGCAGGAATAAATGAGATAGTAGTAGTAAGAAGGAGCAAGACGGAGACATAAACAGAGAAAGGAACCAGAAGTAGTAGGACAGAACGAAGGATACTGTGGCTGTGAGACAGGAGACAGTGACACTTAGATTGGCACAAAGAGGTAATGATTAGTTGGGCTGAATGAGTGAGTGAGAATGTGCAAGTAGGAGTGGATGGTATGAGCGACGATGGACTAGTGGGTGTTAGTGGGTGTGAATGTGTAGGGGAGCTTGTGGGAGTGAGAGGTAGGTTTCATGTTAGAAAGAGCGCGAATATGCCCGCATGGCAAAACATTTGGGAGAAATTTTAAATATGCTGAGGAAGATAGAATAAGGCAGCTGGTACCCCACTTTTCATTCAAAGTCTTTTAACCAGGAGCATAGTCACCTTTTTTGCGCACCGAGGCGAGCATTTTTTCGATAACCAGAAAGAATGAACTAATTGTAACAACAAGCAAAAGTACTTCATAATTATGCTGCCAGAAAAAATTAGTACACCTTTATTTTGATCCAATGACGTCATATGCCACCTCGGGGATAGTGGATGTACTGATAAATGTTTCAATGTCGTCCACCAACAGATATTGTAGTGGCGTAGCTAACAGGGCGCCATCTGTGTCTACCCTTTAATAAGGAATGCTCGCAGTCAGAGGGCTAGGTGTGGTGCAAACGTGTTAAGCAAGCAGGTGACCATGCCAAGGAGACGCACTCGTATTTCCTACAGCGAGTGAGTTTAAAAAGAGTCAAATTGTGGCCTTCCGAGAGGTGGGATGGTCCTCTCGGAGATTTGTTACTCATGTTGGAAGTACTGCGTCAGTTGTGCACCAGTGCTGGCATAAGTGATCACGTGAACATTTTCACACTCGTAGACGAGGTTCTGGACGTCCCCGTAGCATAGACGCCGGCTAGGATCGTCATATTTTAAGGGCAGCAGTAGCAGGTCGTACAGCTACCACAGCACAGATAAGACAGTTTTTGAGCCAAGACGTGCCAACACGAACTGTTGCGAACCGGTTACTACCAGTGGGAATAAGGGCTCGCACACCTCTAGCTCATCTTCCAGTCATGCCACAGCATCGCCGTGCACGGCTCGACTGGGGCCGTCAGAGAATCATTTGGAAAATGGAATGGTGCACCACGGTCTTCAGCAACGAAAGAAGATTCTGCCTGCACGCAAGTGATGGTCTTTTGCGCGTTGGATGCAAAGTGCATTCGTTCAGGACAACATGGCCCCAATCCAGGCCTTATGGCCTGGAGTGCGATAAGCTACAACTCTCATTCACTTTTGGCGTTTCTGGAGGTGACGCTAGCCAGCGCTCGGTATGTGCAGGACATTTTCAGCCCGCTCTTTTGTCGTTCTTGCAATAGGAAGCTGTGTTGTTCCAACTGGACAATGCTCATCCACACACAGCCTGAAGAAACTCAACGTGTTCATGAAGGCATGCAGTAATTTCCCTGGCAAGCAGATCTCCGGTCTTGTTTCCAATCGAATACGATGGCACGAGAAGTGTCTCATGCGACTCGTCAACCAGCAGCTCTTACAGAACTATATGAACAGGTTGAGCAGACGTGGCATAACATAACCCAGGACAATACACCACGAATTGATATGGGTGTTTCAACATGGGTCGATACCTGGAACCTCGGAAGTGCTTGTGGTGTTGATCTGTAAATGTAGTCATTTCATGCATTCCACATGTACTGTTGCAATAATAAATATTGAGTGAATTGGATACCTTAAAAAGGTGTACTAATTTTTTCCAGTAGTGTACATACAAATTCACCCTGATCACATTCTTTGCGGCAAGTAAACAGGGTAACATAGCTTCTAAAGTTAATTCCTAGGGAGCTGTTATTTGTAGTAGTCTCCAGTCCAAAGACTGGATTAAACCAGCTCTCCACGCTAATATATCCTGTGCGAGCCTCTTAATCACGTCGTTACTACTATAGAATGTATCCATTTGGCCCTGTTTACTGCAGTCAACTCTTAGTCTTCTCCATCAATTTTTACGCTTTAGATTTCCTTCCATAACGAAATTAACTATTCCTTGATGACTCACGATGTTTCCCATCCACCTATCACTTCTTTTACACAAAGCTCTTTTCTCCTCGTTTCGATTCAGTACCTCTTCACCAGATATCCGATTTACGCATGTTACGCGGTTGTCTATAAGAAAGTAGCAACGCCAGAAGACATTAAAGATTTGCAGGATGACCTGCTGAGGATTGATGAATGGTGCAGGCTGGTAACATTAGCTACCGTAAAATACATAGGAGTAACTGTTCTGAGTGGTCTTAAATGAAATGACAACATCAAGCAACTAGTAGGAAAGGCAGATAACATACGCAGATTCAAAGGAAGAATCTTAAGGAAATGTAACCTATCCACGACAGAAGAGGCATAAAAAGTGATGTGTTGGTAAATCTGCCAACACCTTGTAGATAGAGGAAGCCTAAAATGCACGCTATCTAACGCAGACGGGCGTGAATTCTGGAACAGTATAATTAGTGAACGCTAATAAGAAAAGTATGCAGCTCCTCGAATACTTAACTTTATTCGATCCTTGTGGTACATCGCTCTTGATAATACAAATAAGACTATCTTCAGATACGGTTAATGGCGCCTTGCTAGGTCGTAGTCATGGACTTAGCTGAAGGCTATTCTAACTGTCTCTCGGCAAATGAGAGAAAGGCTTCGTCAGTGTAGTCCCTAGCAAAGTCGTCGTACAACTGGGGCGAGTGCTATATCGTATCTCGAGACCTGCCCTGTGGTGGCGCTCGGTCTGCGATCACACAGTGGCGACACGCGGGTCCGACTTGTACTAAATGGACCGCGGCCGATTTAAGCTACCACCTAGCAAGTGTGGTGTCTGGCGGTGACACCCCAAAAAGTACTTGTTCGACCAATTCTTGAGTACTGTTTATCTGTCTGGGATCCTTACCAGGTGGAACTGATAGAAGATATAGAGAAGATCAAACGAAGAGGGGCACGTTTCCTCTCGGGATCGTAGAGTTGGCGCAAGAGCGTTGCAGAGATGATCAACAGACTGCTGGCAGACGTTACAAGAGGTGCGTTGTGCATCACTGGGAGGTTTATTATTGAAACTTCGAGAGAGCACTTTCCCAGAAGAGTCGGAAAAATGGTTCAAATGGCTCTGAGCACTATGGGACTTAACATCTTAGGTCATCAGTCCCCTAGAACTTAGAACTACTTAAACCTAACTAACCTAGGGATATCACACACATCCATTCCCGAGGCAGGATTCGAACCTGCGACCGTAGCGGTCGCGGGGTTCCAGGCTGAAGAGCCTAGAACCGCTCAGCCACCGGCGGCCGGCGAAGAGTCGGACAACATAGTACTTCCTCCCAAATACATCTCTTGCAATGGCCACGACGAGAAAATCCGAGAAATTAGAGCTGGTACAGACGCTTACGAACAATCATTCATACCATGCTCCATTCGCGAATAGAACAGGGATGGGGGATCGGTTAGTGGTACCTCCGACACACACCGTAACGTACCTTGCAGACTGTGATGCAGATGTTGACGTAGATCCAACCTTCAGCATTCTTCTGTGTTACTAAATTTCTATAGCTTCTATCACCTTCTTGTCTGAACGATTTATCTTTAATGTTTCACTTCCAAGTAAGTCTACCCTACAAACAAAGTAGATTCAATAAAGACTTCCTAACACTTAAATTTATATCCGATGTCAATATAGTTCTCTTTTTTTCGAAAAGTTTTACTTTGGATTGCAAGTTTTTATTTTACTTTGACTTTACTTCTTGCATCGTTAATTATTTCCACTACTTCCACTACTTCTTGTATGTCATTTTCTAATTTAATCCCCCAGCACGTGACTTAATTTTATTGGTATTGATATTCATATTATAATCTGTTTTTCAGACAGTATCCGTGTAAGTCGATTTGAATCCATGACAGATTGAATAAATGTGCCTCCATTTCTACTTATAGTGTTATTTCCTGTGCGTCTATAGAAATGAAGTACTCTGCTTTAAAATGAGGTTGAGTCTGTTTTTTTGGTGTAGGGTAGAGTGTCTGTTAATGCTGGTTTGCCAGTCCTAAAACATTAATGCGTGGACAGAGAAGTGACCTACACAGCTCTTTGTGCACGTAGCAAAGGGGGTGTTTTGGCGAAGTTGGTCAGGGAACAGTAAGCTTCTTAGGTGCAACTTTCCCCCCTCCAAAACCATAGGCAGATAGGGTGCGGAAATCGCTTTGAAACGGCGCTTGGGACCTGGTGCACGAGTGAAACGGATGTGAATACGCTCCACTCTTCATTCTGCATCGTGTACGTTCGTATTCTTACCTCAGAGCGTTTTCAGGTTGTTCAGTCAGTTTTCTTTCGGTGTTTACACTGAGGTGACAAAAGTCATGGGATAGCGATATTCATGTATACAGATAGCGATAGTATAGACTATATAAGGTATAAAATGTCAGTGCATGGGCGGAGCTGTCATTTGTACTCAAACGGTTCACGCGAAAACTTTCCAAGGCTATTGTGGCCGCACGATGGGAATTAACAGCCTTTGAACGCGGATTGGTAGTTGGAATTAGACGCATGGGACATTCCATTTCGGAAATCGTCAGGGGTTTCAGTATACTGAGATCCACAGTGTCAGAAGTAAGCCGAAATACAAAATTTCAAGCAACGCAATGTCCGGCAGCCTTCACTTAACGACCTAGGGCAGCGACGTTTATGTAGAGTTGTCAGTGCTAACAGACAATCGACACTGCGTGAAATAAGAGCAGAAATGAATGTGGGACCTATGACGAACATATCCGTTAGAACAGAGCGGCGAAATTTTGCGTTAATGGGCTGTGGCAGCAGACGACCGAGTGCCTTTGCTAACAGCACGACGTGTCTCCTGCAGCGCCTCTCTTGCGCTAAAGTGTGCGTCATTTACGACGGCGGCCGAGTTTCGGTTCGCTCTGCGCATCTGACGTCACAAAACACAGTCAGCCAATGAACAGAGAACGACGTTGCCAGAGTTCGACTGCAGTGCAGAGCATGGATGAGCGTCTTCAGTTTTGGAAACATTCAGTCATAAATAAAGTAATTGAACAAAAGCAATGTCCTGATAGCAGACTTTACAAAAGAAAGTTTGGAAAAAGCATTCTTTATACCAATTGCTTCAAATTATATTAATTAATTAAACCAAACAAGCAATAAGCCTCATAATGCAGGCCATAGCAAGGAAATTCATTCTCACTAACCGCTTTTTCGCAATAAAGAACAGCGGTAATTGTTTATTTCCTATTGTACATCGACGAAACGTAATTCATAGTCATACCAACAGTGTTTGTCGGTATTTTGCGTGATTCTTTAAAATCCTCCAGGAATTCCATTGAATGACGAGCTGCATTAGCGTAATGGTTAAGCTGTTAGACTGCTAAGCTAAAGGTTTTTCGTTCAAACCTTGTTCAGTGCTTAGTATTTTCTTTATTTAAAAACAATATCGAAGTGTCTTACTTCATGAATTTTATTCATTTGAATGCAATTTTTTGAAATTTCTAGTGGCAACAAAAATCGACCATACGAAAAGTATACGCTGTGGACTTCTACCTCTGTAAACTCTTCAAAATTTCGTGAATGGTTGACTACATTTAATGCTGCACAATAACTGCGTTGAACATCGAAACAAAATTAAGTCATTTATGGGGGGAAGGTATCAGTCAAGAAGATGTGTAAAAATCAAATTTTTGGGCCAAATAGCTTGTGTGAAATCGAATGATAAGTATGTCAAATCAGTCAGAACACCATGTGTCTGCACAGGTGAGCAATGCAGTGATGACAAAATCGCGCACAGCGCGGAATGCGGGGAGCACGTCTCTGTAGCAGCGAAAGGGTTAATGCGGCCGTGGTGGCTTTACTTCATAAACTGCGCGCTCTCCCCTAAACGTAAGTTTGCGAACTATTCTATACTACGAGGGCAGTTCAATAAGTAATGCAACACATTTTTTTTCTGAAACAGGGGTTGTTTTAATCAGCATTGAAATACACCAGGTTATTCCCCAATCTTTTAGCTACACAACACTATTTTTCAACGTAATCTCCATTCAATGCTACGGCCTTACGCCACCTTGAAATGAGGGCCTGTATGCCTGCACGGTACCATTCCACTGGTCGATGTCGGAGCCAACGTCGTACTGCATCAATAACTTCTTCATCATCCGCATAGTGCCTCCAACGGATTGCGTCCTTCATTGGGCCAAACATATGGAAATCCGACGGTGCGAGATCGGGGCTGTAGGGTGCATGAGGAAGAACAGTCCACTGAAGTTTTGTGAGCTCCTCTTGGGTGTGAAGACTTGTGTGAGGTCTTGCGTTGTCATGAAGAAGGAGAAGTTCGTTCAGATTTTTGTGCCTACGAACACGCTGAAGTCGT
The DNA here is from genome assembly GCF_021461395.2 of Schistocerca americana. Classification (NCBI taxonomy): domain Eukaryota; kingdom Metazoa; phylum Arthropoda; class Insecta; order Orthoptera; family Acrididae; genus Schistocerca; species Schistocerca americana. The sequence continues at coordinate 257,331,043 of NC_060122.1, read as the reverse complement.
TTCTTCAATTTCTGAAGAGTAGCACAATACACTTCAGAGTTGATCGTTTGACCATGGGGAAGGACATCGAACAGAATAACCCCTTCAGCGTCCCAGAAGACTGTAACCATGACTTTACCGGCTGAGGGTATGGCTTTAAACTTTTTCTTGGTAGGGGAGTGGATGTGGCGCCACTCCATTGATTGCCGTTTTGTTTCAGGTTCGAAGTGATGAACCCGTGTTTCATCGCCTGTAACAATCTTTGACAAGAAATTGTCACCCTCAGCCACATGACGAGCAAGCAATTCCGCACAGATGGTTCTCCTTTGCTCTTCATGGTGTTCGGTTAGACAACGAGGGACCCAGAGGGAACAAACCTTTGAATATCCCAACTGGTGAACAATTGTGACAGCACTACCAACAGAGATGTCAAGTTGAGCACTGAGTTGTTTGATGGTGATCCGTCGATCATCTCGAACGAGTGTGTTCGCACGCTCCGCCATTGCAGGAGTCACAGCTGTGCACGGCCGGCCCGCACGCGGGAGATCAGACAGTCTTGCTTGACCTTGCGGCGATGATGACACACGCTTTGCCCAACGACTCACCGTGCTTTTGTCCACTGCCAGATCACCGTAAACATTCTGCAAGCGCCTATGAATATCTGAGATGCCCTGGTTTTCCGCCAAAAGAAACTCGATCACTGCCCGTTGTTTGCAACGCACATCCGTTACAGACGCCATTTTAACAGCTCCGTACAGCGCTGCCACCTGTCGGAAGTCAATGAAACTATACGAGACGAAGCGGGAATGTTTGAAAATATTCCACAAGAAATTTCCGGTTTTTTCAACCAAAATTGGCCGAGAAAAAAAATGTGTTGCATTACTTATTGAACTGCCCTCGTATACTATGGCGCTGCTTCTCTTGGCGCGTGCAACTGGCAACACAGCAATCTCCCGCGTCTGGACGGGCATGCGCGAGCCGCCTAGATAAAAGAATTGAACTGTAGTACCACATCGGTTGGACCCTGGACTACTTAAAAGTCCGTGGGCTAGTCAGACGAGACCCTATTTCAATTAGTAAGAGCTGATGGTAGGACTCAACTGTGGTGCAGACCCCACGAAGCCGCAGACTCAAGTTACCAACAAGGCACTGTGCAAGCTGGTGGTGGCACCATAATGGTGTGAGCTGTGTTTACACTGAATGGACTGGGCCCTCTAGTCCATCTGAACCGATCATTGACTGGAAGAGGTTGTGTCCGGCTGGTTGGGGACCACTTGCAGCCATTCATGGACTTCATGTTCCGATGAAAAAACGCCATGTGATTGGGTCATAGTTGTTCGCTTTTGGTTTGAAGAATATTCTGGACAATTCGAACGAATGATTTGGCCACCCAGATCGCCGGAAATGATTCCCATTCACCATTCACGGGACATAATCGAGAGATGAGTTCGTATAAAAAATATTCCACCGGCTCAATATTTCTGCGGGGTACCTCCAGCGACTTGAGTCCATGCCACGTCGAGTTGGTGTACTGTGCCGGGCAAAAGGAGGTCCGACACGATGACTTTTGTCACCTCAGTGTACATTTTGTCGATGTTTCAATGCTTAGAAGTTTGCAAACCAGACATTCAGGAGAACTTTTCGCTCACTCGCATGATTGCTTTGTGTAAGGGCCGCTGGGCCACAAGTAACTATTGTACAAAGGAAGTAGACATTTGGGCAACGCTTATAGCAATAAACCATTTCTCAGTTTGCTGGAATAATCATTGCGAGTCGGCGCGCTTCACCTGAATTCAAGGTTTACAGTCTTTTTGTGTTAATGAACAGAATATTCGTGTCTTTATGGGATTGCTGGGTAACGCGTATCACTGTCCAAACTACATTGGATGAGGGTATAAATCATTAGATAGCTTTGGTTATTCAAATCATACGTACCATTTGAGGCGTGTACGACTCGCGTTCTTGCCGTTGGTTACCTCTGACTACCTAACAATCAGGTTTCACTATTCGAGGTATTGCACATCAACATTTTAATTGGTTTTCTTGGTGACAATCCATCGATGAGCTGCCACGTGTCCCTCAGACAATCCGCCGGCATCCACAATACCAATAGTGGGACAAGGTCCACTTTGGTGCTGGCTGAAGTGGCCGAGCGGTTCTAGGCGCTACAGTCTGGATCCGCGCGACCGCTACGATCGCAGGTTCGAATCCTGCCTCAGGCATGGATGTGTGTGATGTCCATAGGTTAGTTAGGTTTAAGCAGTTCTAAGTTCTAGGGAACTGATGACCTCAGAAGTTAAATCCCATAGTGCTCAGAGTCATTTGAACATTTCCACTTTCGTAGTCATTAGTTAATCTTGTGCAATAGTAAGCGATGTCCGGACTCGCGGTTTTCTGAGACGTAACAGTTTTCGGGAACTTAAAACTGTCTTGTTGGTGTGGTGGTGTCTCTCTGTTCATGTATCGTAGCACTTTATGTCGTAGCGTTATAATGGAATGTTTGTCGCGAAAGATTCAGTGAATGTGTGTGCAAATGCACGATTATGTCCCTCGTATCAGAAGTCCGATAATGCCCGTTGTATTCCCCATGCTCGTGCGCAGAAATCGTTTAATTACTTTTCTGAAACTAGTAATCAGATTATGTATCAAAAGCTATCTGGGTAATAAAACTTCTATTTAGAAGTCATTTTACGTAGATATACACTCCTGGAAATGGAAAAAAGAACACATTGACAGCGGTGTGTCAGACCCACCATACTTGCTCCGGACACTGCGAGAGGGCTGTACAAGCAATGATCACACGCACGGCACGGCGGACACACCAGGAACCGCGGTGTTGGCCGTCGAATGGCGCTAGCTGCGCAGCATTTGTGCACCGCCGCCGTCAGTGTCAGCCAGTTTGCCGTGGCATACGGAGCTCCATCGCAGTCTTTAACACTGGTAGCATGCCGCGACAGCGTGGACGTGAACCGTATGTGCAGTTGACGGACTTTGAGCGAGGGCGTATAGTGGGCATGCGGGAGGCCGGGTGGACGTACCGCCGAATTGCTCAACACGTGGGGCGTGAGGTCTCCACAGTACATCGATGTTGTCGCCAGTGGTCGGCGGAAGGTGCGCGTGCCCGTCGACCTGGGACCGGACCGCAGCGACGCACGGATGCACGCCAAGACCGTAGGATCCTACGCAGTGCCGTAGGGGACCGCACCGCCACTTCCCAGCAAATTAGGGACACTGTTGCTCCTGGGGTATCGGCGAGGACCATTCGCAACCGTCTCCATGAAGCTGGGCTACGGTCCCGCACACCGTTAGGCCGTCTTCCGCTCACGCCCCAACATCGTGCAGCCCGCCTCCAGTGGTGTCGCGACAGGCGTGAATGGAGGGACGAATGGAGACGTGTCGTCTTCAGCGATGAGAGTCGCTTCTGCCTTGGTGCCAATGATGGTCGTATGCGTGTTTGGCGCCGTGCAGGTGAGCGCCACAATCAGGACTGCATAAGACCGAGGCACACAGGGCCAACACCCGGCATCATGGTGTGGAGAGCGATCTCCTACACTGGCCGTACACCACTGGTGATCGTCGAGGGGACACTGAATAGTGCACGGTACATCCAAACCGTCATCGAACCCGTCGTTCTACCATTCCTAGACCGGCAAGGGAACTTGCTGTTCCAACAGGACAATGCACGTCCGCATGTATCCCGTGCCACCCAACGTGCTCTAGAAGGTGTAAGTCAACTACCCTGGCCAGCAAGATCTCCGGATCTGTCCCCCATTGAGCATGTTTGGGACTGGATGAAGCGTCGTCTCACGCGGTCTGCACGTCCAGCACGAACGCTGGTCCAACTGAGGCGCCAGGTGGAAATGGCATGGCAAGCCGTTCCACAGGACTACATCCAGCATCTCTACGATCGTCTCCATGGGAGAATAGCAGCCTGCATTGCTGCGAAAGGTGGATATACACTGTACTAGTGCCGACATTGTGCATGCTCTGTTGCCTGTGTCTATGTGCCTGTGGTTCTGTCAGTGTGATCATGTGATGTATCTGACCCCAGGAATGTGTCAATAAAGTTTCCCCTTCCTGGGACAATGAATTCACGGTGTTCTTATTTCAATTTCCAGGAGTGTAAATATGGCTCTCTTACTGATAATGCCGAGTAATTATAATAACAGCATGTTACTCTCCCACGTACAGGTTGTACTGGGATACATTAATAGCGGGAAACTGTCTTCTTTTGTTTCGTATGTGTGTTTAATAGTACTTTAAATCGTGTCAATTTAAAAGTGAATGAACCACATGCGAGGTAATGCTGGTTCCATCCCATCATCTGCTGCCTGGCACAGCAACCGCTCATGATATTTTTTTGAATAGCCCCAGTCTCGGTGGCAAAATTGTTTTTATCGATATCAGTTACTCTACTTGCCCTTGCGAGGCATCATCGGATGATATGAAGAGAACTGAACAAAGGATATGTAACGAACGGTAACGTAAAGGAGCAGGGTTCTAAAACATGCAGCCATGCATGCTCGTATAATAATATATGTCTGAACTCACGTAAAAATGCAGCTGAATAAACTTCACTGGTCAACTGCCACATCAGGGCATAAAATGAGGAAAAAAATTCGTCTGGATAATGCATCCGCTAGTGAAAAGTCTTACCGGAACTAAAAAGAATCTATACGGAAATGAAAATAAAAAAGTGAAATTAATGGAAGGCAATGAAAATGTAAAATGAATGAAATACGTGAGCTGTTATATAGCTTACATGTCCTAAGACCATATCGGCATGTTATACACAGCATAAAAACACGCGTACAACATATATATTTCGAGGTTGAGAGCGTTCTGATGAAGCAGGTCTGCTAAGCACTACAGCAAAACGTACTATTCTGTACATAGGACAGTCACAGCTAAAAGTACATTGTTATTATTTAAGAGTCTTCAAACCGTTTTTTATTCAAAAAAGATCTTATGAACGTACTATTCTGTACATAGGACAGCCACAGTTTAAAAAAAGTACATTGTTATTCTTTAAGAGTCTTCAAATAATTTTTTTTATTAAAAAAGATCTTATGAACTGATGGGTTTCATAGTGAATGAAGATTCTTCAAGCCGTTTTAGCTTTGTAGTCCTACAAAACAGCTGAAGCAACTTGAAGAATCTTCATCCGCTGTGAATCGCATCAATTCACAAGACCTATTTCAGTAAAAAACGGTCCGAAGATTCTTAAATATTAACTACAGCAAAAGCTACTACCCACACGTGTGGGTTCATGATGACCCTTGAGCTTTAATTAACGATTCCCCAATCCCATTACGATTCCACTCTGGTAATCTGAATATGATAGCATATTATTTAAATATATTTGATCTTGATATAGTGAAGTTGCTGTATGTCTATTGATGGTCATATAGCTAAATGATCAGAGAGTTGTTTTGGGAAGCTATGAGGAACTAGAAGCCATGTCGTTTCCGTTGCAGGCCATCGAACAAACCCTCATCTGCAATAGCTTTTGGAAGGAGTCATCCTTTCCATATTTAATAAAGAATATTTTTTATGAGATTAAAATTGAAGTATAGCCACAGTGCGTCCCCCTCTCATTTATTTATGGCAGTGTGCTTTATCTGGCGACCCATTTCTTTAAAGTATAACTTATACAGAACGTTCCCTCCCAAAATAGTACAGATAGGCTACACATCATCTCACTGTACTGTCACAACCTCCATCCATTACCCAAATAGTGCGGGCAGGTTACAAACTCATCTGATTGAATTGCAATAACACTGACATTCTTAACCGCTGCCTTCTTTTCATATCCTTCCACTTGCATAGCTCCAGCATAGTTACCGTACAACTTGTGGATACTTCTTAGTCTCTTTACCTAAACCGAGCGAGGTGGCGCAGTGGTTAGCACACTGGACTCGCATTCGGGAGGACGACGGTTCAATCCCGTCTCCGGCCATTCTGATTTAGGTTTTCCGTGATTTCCCTAAATCGCTTCAGACAAATGCCGGAATGATTCCTTTGAAAGGGCACGGCCGATTTCCTTCCCTCACCCGAGCTTGCGCTCCGTCTCTAATGACCTCGTTGTCGACGGGACGTTAAACACTAATCTCCTCCTCCTCTCTTTACTTTATCCCTGACAATTCAAAATTTTAAAGCATTTTTGTCTAAATCAATATGTGCTACAAATTTGGATTTGCATTTTTTTCAATGGATCATACTAGTTGCTACAGAATGCGATGACACGAAACTATAATCTTCGTGAGCGAAAACATACAGCCAGAGATTGACGTAACACGTTGCCACACAATGCGGGATAATGGAGATTATTACCTAATATTAATTACACAAGGTTTTGAACCCTGGAACTACTTAATAGTCTGTAATCCCGCACCTGAAACAAGTTGTCACAAGTATCATGTAAAAGCAACAAAAAAGGTCTCGTTAACAATAAGGGCTAATCCTCGCCGATAACAGAGAAAAGCGTGGTTGGAAAGCTATGTCGAGTGGAGTCGGAACTACTGATTGTGCTAGAGACACAAACTCTAGGTCGCTGGCGTTTGCAAAAATGAAAAAATAGAGAAAGACATGAAGTGTTCCGGGCATATCGATATGTGACGAAACCGACCGGCGGGCCCGACGGACACATTTTATTGTGTCACTTACATGCAGTTAATATTGTTAGCAAAGTGTTTATCGCCAAGCGTGAACATGCATCGTTTTCCTCTCAGTTATTGCTGTAAGTGGGATAAGCAGGCTGCTAGGATGTTGATGTACAGAATATCTAATAATAAATCAATACATAAACATATAGCTCTAAGACAGGCAGTATATTTATACCGTACAGCCGATATTTTTATAAGCCAGAGCTTCGGTACCTTTTCCGTCGATATATCGAAACATTTTCGCGATATATCGAGGGCCGGAAAGACACTTTTAAATATCGATATATTGGATCCCGATATTTTCGAAAGCATCAACAGTCCTAGTCGGTATACCTCGGTTCGAAGGTAGCTGACGGTTAGAAATAACCAGATAATGGTAATGTAACGGAATTATATTATCTACTGATCACTGACATATAAAATAAATCTACTTTTTTAGAAATGTGCTTTTACGTTTGTTACAGAAAATAGAGCAGCCACGATAGAAAGTTGTTTTCCATAAGATACCAAGTCCTTACGTAGGACCCGGCAGCATCACTCAGCCTTCTTTTGCCAGCTTTGGACTAGGCAACACGCAAAGTGAGTGTCCGGTTGTCAGTGTCCCCCACAATGAACCTCTTGCTCGGAACCTCGTAGGCGCATGTCTTCTATCGAAGGCTCACACCATCAGACGAGTGACAAGGTCTCTTTCTATCGAGCGCAATGTTTACCGTTAGAGATGTGTAAATTATCTTTGCAATTTACACGACTGAAACTTGAAGCACGCCCGCAGAATGCAGTCAAATTTCGAGGTACAGTGCGTTGGTTCTAGTCGTCCTACGGCTTGGCATTACCCTTAAAAAACATGTTGGCTGAGAGATATTCCCAAGTTGTCCTCGGCAGTCGATTAAACGAACAGAAAAAAATATAACAGCAGTGTTCTGTAGCGTTCAGTTTTGGTACTAATTCTGTTCAACTTATCCACATCTGATCTCTTTGTAACAGTATCGAGAAAGTCCGTTTATGAGGACGATCTAGCTTTGCCCATTCAACAGTGTTGAAGCTGGTGGAAAGGTACTCTTTGCGTAGCTAAGAACAATGTATGTATATTTCAAAAAGTGGAGGGCGACACCGATTCAGCGAAGACCGAAGTTAGCTGTTTTCGTCTTAATAATAGAATGGCCAATGCATAGCTAAATGTCGCCTTTATCGATAAACTCCTCCGTCAACAAAAATTCCCAAAATATTTAGGTGTAACTGTTGACAGAACCTTGTCGCACAAGAAACACACAGAAAATACCGCAGCAAAGACGAGATCGCGCATTAACATCATACAGATGTTAATTGCTACCTCATGGGACGCTAGAGATCCGACACATCAATGGTCTTCCGTTGTTCTCGTCTGCACTGCTTCCGGATACTGTGGTCCAGTATGGATTAATAGTTCACACGTGAGAAAAATCGAAGTTTAGCTAAATGCAGCGATGAGGACAAAAACAGGACGCATCAGCGTGAGACCTGAGTTTCTCCTGGCGTATACAATGTTCAAATAAAATACGGAAATGCAGCTGGGTGACCTTGTCGACAATCGCCAACATTTCTACAGGCGTACACACTGTCATTTTCAAGACAAAACTTCAGCACGTAAGAGCTCCATACGGGAATTTAATACCTCGGATTTCAGAGAAACGCCAGAAAGATATCACACCCACATGCACGCACTGCAAACGCTAGTGTCATCACAAAACAAAGATGAAAGTATCGATGGTGAAATCAACGCGGAGGTAGCATAAAATCTGTCCTTCTGTTGTTTTTGGCAAGGGAGAGAGCAAGATTCCATGCAGAATTTAAACAAAAACCACCATCTCTATCTATAAGATCACTTTAATTCCAACAGCTTCCTTAATAACACTATCCCAATAGTTGGAAGTGCATCTCAGAATCTGCGTGTTATATTCCATACGATGGACCTCCATAGGATGACCAGAGCCAAGACAATGTTCAGCAATGGTAGATTTACTCGGCTGTTGTAAGCGTACGTGCCGTTTATACTCAGTACACCCGTTCTCCACGGTCCTGATAGTCTGACCAACATAAGACATGCCACAACTCCAAGGAATACGGTAGACACCCGCCTTACGCAACCCAACGTCACCTTTTACGGAATGTGAAAGAACCCCGATCTTAGATGGTATTGGAAAAACACACTTCGCATCTTGTTTCCAGAAAATACGGCTAATCCTGTTCGAAATTCTCCCTGCGTGAGGAGAAAGATGCAATAGACTTTGGAGTCGCCTTGGTATTATCACCACTCATCCGATGCACATTTGGTCGATAGCCCAAACCGAGTCTCATCTTTCGCTGCACCCACTCTGGCGAAAGATGATATCTAGTGGGCTAACTCAGCTGACAAACACTCAGGGTTCTAGATGACATGGGCTCTGTGAACCAAGGTACGAAGTACACCTTCACGTTGAGCAACTATCAGCCTGCACATATAAGTCAATATGAGTAGGCTTCCTACAAACGGCATGTCTCGACGTACCGCCCATCTCGAAAGTGGACCCCATCGTTCTCAGGAAAAGGAAAAAATATAGTGCAGTCCTGTGTCTTGCTTTCAAGAAAATCAATTAGAAATCGCTGTTAAGCACGGAACTGGAACTTTTTTGTGGCTATTTAGAAGTCGCCATTCGTCTTGTAAAATATTAAAAATACTATATTTCCCTGGTCTAACACCCCACCCCCCACCCCCACCCCCTCCCCCCCCACCCCCTCCCCTCCCAGGCTATCGTATGGGCACCTTTGAATGCTCTGTAGCGGTTCTTAGAGTAATTGCATACAGACATACGTATCACACGTAACACATTTTCCGCTGGTTAACATCGTTGGTTCCGTATAGTATTTCCACCAGTTCCCGCTTGACTTCACAAGCTAAATAATGATTCATAAGACATCATCTTCGTCAGAGATCTATAACCACTTCAATAGTGTTAACACTGCTTGGAAATAAGAGTAGTGCCAATTTTAACAGATGGTTCAAATGGCTCTGAACACTAAGGGACTTAACATCTGAAGTCATCAGTCCCCTAGAATTTAGAATTACTTAAACCTAACTAACCTAAGGACGTCACACACATCCATGCCCGAGGCAGGATTCGAACCTGCGACTGTAGCGATCGCGCGGCTCCAGACTGAAGCGCCTAGAACCGCTCGGCCACGGTGGCTGGCCCAATTTTAACCTATGATGTCATGGTGGTTCAATAATTTTGTGCTGTCTGCTCATGAACTAGCTAATGTTTGCTACTCTCCCACACAAGAAAACACTAAGCTGTTTTTCGTTTCTTGTGCTCATGTAAACTTAGGTTTTATTGAAGTATTTTCAGCAGTTGGTGTGTACTGAAAATCTAATTGCACCGCCATCAGGTGCTACTAAAATGTTTATCACTCCTACTAGTCTCGACTGTTATAAACCACCATCATGTTCAAGAAAGCTTTTAGTCACAGTATCTGTGTGGGATACATACGTGACGTCCCACGCCTGTCTACACAAAAATCAAATATATACACTGACAGCAGAACTGAATAATTAGTATTGAAGCATTGCTTACAACATCCATTTGCTTCAGACATCTAACAGTGATATTGTTCCGACACATTACAAGTTTATACAGGATGGAAGCATTGAATTCTTGCATCATGTACCTGATATTATTGCTTGATTTACAGCAGTCGAAACTGACAGCAACAATAAATGATTTCTTAGCACCTGCTAGTGGTGCAATAGGATTTTAGTATTGTTGAATTGTTACTTCTACTTCCTGTTTTGCCGGCCGCTGTGGCCGAGCTGTTCTAGGCGCTTCAGTCGGGAACTGCGCTGCTGCTACGGTCGCAGGTTCGAATCCTATCTCGGGCATGGATGTGTGTGATTTACCTAGGTTAGTTAGGTTTAGGTACTTCTAGGTCTAGGGGACTGATGACCTCAGATGTTAAGTCCCATGGTGCTTAGAGCCATTTGAACTTCCTGTTTTAAACGGTAACTGAAGCGAAACGTGTGTAAAATTTCTTTTTATAAATACGCCTTTGTATAAATATCTGACGTGACTTGGACAAAATTAATTGCAATGTCTTCTATACACCTGATGTTCCTGGAAATTTTAAGAGACTAACCCGGCCAGAGAAATTCCAAAACGTACATGTCTTCCAAAATGAACTGTAATTGGACTGTACACAGCGTTAGTTTCATATTTCTGACTTTCTTTCCTCTTTCAGTTTTTTGGCAGCATTAGTTTAGTAATTTAGTTACATATTTCAGAAATAATTATCGCGGTATTTCTTATATGGTGTAATGCTACACTGTGCGCAGGCTATATAGTAATTTCTTTTTGTGTGTTACTACATGGTGTCAGTTGATGGATTAGTATCCAAAATGGCAATTCTCTCTTTGTAATGAACAGGTAAGTGCTCTCACAATGTAAACATCCAATTCGTATTGTACTAAGTCACACAGACAGTAGAAGGTAAATGAACTATTAGTTTCATGTAACTTGTAGCGTTTTTCCATTAGTTTAATAAAAACAACAGGTACACGTAACAGTCTGCCAACGCTGGGATAACTTTTCGACTATAGAAATCACATGGTTTTGAGGCGTAGAACTCGTCGAACCATGTTCGGAGCGCACTTTCATCCGGAAAGGAAGTTCTTGGAGAGTGCGGGCGGGCGTTATCGTAGACTAGCATCACTTCATGCATTCTTCCTGGTTGCTGTTCTGAGATTTCGTCTGCAAGACTTCTCTGTTGTTTACAATAAATGGCACCAGTGATGATTACACCTCTGGGAGTTGCTGCTTTGTCTGAGCTCAACCATTCCTTCTTTTATCTCATTGCCAGTAACGACACAGGATAAGAATGATCGGTGTTGTTCACGAGCCAATTGATGACGAGCAAGTAAAAACACGCAAATGGACACCTGCTGATTTTTGTGATTTTGGCTTAGAGCATGTCGTATCCATACACCTGATTTTTGAACCTTCCTCATTTAATGCAAATGTCGCACTGTGGTAGTACAATCACAATTTATCATATTTCTCGAGTGGATCATTGTGGATTAATGCATTTCGACGATCTTCATCATACCCCGAAGGTCTTCCTGAACGTGGATTGTCACTAACGTCAAAAAACTCTTCTTTAAAACGAGGAAACCGCTTTCTTGACGTGCTCTCTCCGATGGAATTATCCCAATGCCAGTGTGGATAATGGCAAATGTTTCCGGATACCTCTGCTACTGTCAGTGCTCTATTGAACTGTTGGAAACTTTCCGATTTCTCCGCTTGGTACTCCATTTTGTAGCGTCCATAGCTCTACACACTGCCTGCCGATATCAAACCGACAGTCTGTTAACTCATGTGGCAACAGTGAACTACAAATAAAAAACGACAATCGATAATAAACCCGTAGCAATTGGAAAACAAACACGCTACGAACCTATGAACCAACCGAAAACGTTACTACACGGCTGATTTTTGAATCGATCTCCGTTGTGAACAGAGATCACTTGCTGCGAAACATCGTGTTGCAATACGATTAGCAGAACAAAACACTGTCGCCCGTTCCAACTACGCGCGAACCGCGAGTAGCGCTCGTGTCGGCCAGCTGGTCGCCGGCAGAGCCACCAAGCGGCCGTCGCCGCGGCCGGCATCATGGCGGCGCAGCGCGGCGTGCGGGCGGAGCGACACTGCTGCGGTGGCCACAGCCGTCGCCACGGCCGCTGACTGCTCAGGTAGGTGCCGAGTGCGCATGTGCCACAAGCGATCTCGCCGGGAAAGCGTGGTCTCTCGCGGAAATAGCTCACGTGTGTGGTACTCGCCCGTTCTCGGCCAGGTAGCACCCGCAGCGCCGCTGAAACAGTAGCAGGTGCGGCTCATTGATTGCTGCCGTGGCCCTGCGAACCGGTGAGGAAGCCGACGACATGACGGCACAGCAGCCCCGACCGTCGCGTTCTCTGATAATATAGAAACGCGCGATGTTAACTGCCATGTTCACAGACTCTGGTTCCTTCTGATAATACAGTATCCTACCCCTAAAAACAAAAACAAAACATTGAAAGTAGTGTAGAAACTTTGGTACAAGCACGTCGGAAATCCATAGCAGCAAACCTCATTTACAATCGTTGAAACTGATTTTTTCATATCTGTAAAATACTTAAGTAGCAGAGTATGTGTTTAAGTAGGAAATAACATTTCGTCGCCATTATTTTTTTTTCTATTCCTACTGCATGAAATAAAAGGTAAAATCTACATTGTTTCATGGATGATGTTAGATGTTGCTTAAATAACAGGAATAACAAAAATATTAAAAATAACTATAATAATACATCAGCATAAAATGTTAACTTCAAATCATTAGTAACGACAAAGAAAAGAGGAAGAGGTCGCCACGGCATAATGACGGGAAGCAGATAGGAAAATCAAAATCACCAGGAAACTATACATGGGAAGCAAGACAACTGAAAGAGTGTTTCAACATTGCCGCGTATACGAGTCCTAAAAAAAGAATACTCCAAAAAAAACGCAAGCTTCATTTGCAGCTGAAAAGTTATGAGTTAGTACCTCTTATGCTGTATTTCTCAAAACAGCTGATACTGAACAGTAAGAAATTATCAAGCAACAACAGTAGAATGACCTTCAGGACTGAATTACCTACGCAATGACCTGTCTGAAGAAAGTTTAATCTGTAACTGTCAGAAATATGTAGGTACCTCATCAATACTTCATCGACATGAATTACACTGTACGCTTTTCGTCGATAAGTGTTTATCAATAATTCCTTATGTAATCTCCAATCTAAATACAGGGAAAGCGATAACTGAATGGATATACACGTCATTATTGTCCTCTGTCTCACAGGTACTTTGGGAGATCAAGCCTACGTGAGGAATTTGAAAATATAACTGAGACGTTTCTCAAGTTCTTACCAATGTACCAAAAGCAATTTACCTCGGATTGTCATTCTATGAAGATAAGCAAATTAAAAATTTCTGGTTCTGTCTTTCAGGAAACTTAGTTCTTCTGGCAACGGCTTGGGCGAAAAGTAGAATTGCTACTTTGTTTTGAGCAACTAACCCCACACCAATCGCAATTTTCTCTGACATTTTCTTACTGTTTGAGCAAACAATAGTGAAAGTGATGTTCTATTTTCAACTGCCCATACTCAGAAAAATGATGAGATGGTAGAGGAAAATAGATTCGTGTACTACCTAAAATAACTTTCTGTCAGAATATTTTCTTATCTATCATCATTTCATCCTGTGCCTAAGTAAGCAAGAATTGTGTTGTTCGTTTCTTCGCTTCGCTACAATTAAATCGGCCAACGACGAATTCTGCTGTCAGCAAATAGGGAAAAATGCCAGGGTTCAACGTCCTGTCGACGTCAAGATCCTTAGAGGCGATATATCTAATTTATTTTTACGTCTTGCGGCAGTCATTTTTGTCTATATAAAGCAAAAGCTCCTATATGACATTCTGAATTGTTTTAACACGTCTGCTGATTTCTAATTTCTTCGTAGCCTCACTGTCAAAACTCACTAATCGGAAAAGCACAGTTTTACTAAATTAGCCATAACAGCTCTCTCCTGGTATAGTTAAGACAAACGACGGGACATTTAAATCATCAATGAGGTACAAAAACGGCAAAGACGAGAGGTCGCTCTTCGAGAGGAGCTAGAATCAAATAACAGCCATCTTTCGTGATTTTCGTTATCGTTTCAGGCCGACATAGCGTTACGGTGTTTTTAAGTCAATATTGCATCCAGCAACATCAGACTATGGTGTTTGCTGAACACTTCAGAGAATTTCTATTACTGCTACTTACAAATGTACAACATCGCTAATGATGTTCTACTGGCCTGTTCTTTCTTCTCGTGAACTTCTTCCTTTACAGTACTCTTCATTACGTGATTAATTTTCCCACTTAGTCATTAAAACTTATTATAAAGCATTACAGTTTAATCTGATCCACTATGCATGTTTCATTTCTATGCAATTCAGTACTTCAGACTTACATTAAAGGTTTTTCAGAAACCACTACACGTCTCTGGAAAACCTTTTTCGATTTTTGAAACATTCGCGGTCGATTAATGCTCAATGTGTCTTTAAATTGTTTAAGGTTCTAGTTTAACGGATGCCTTCATGATTCTCTGTCTGTATTTGGTGTAACTCGCGTTCTTTTCCTACACACACTAATCTTGATATTTTCACTTCTGATATTTTCCTTGGTTCGTTCATCTTTTGCCATATTGCTTTCTACACAGCAGAGAGTTTTTCATTTCTTCTAGTACTGCAAACCAACTTGGCTCACGCCGGTCTGAACTCAGATCATGTAAGAATTTAAAGGTCGAAGAGATCTAATTATTTGGCTCCTGCACCCAAAATTTTTCTTAATCCATCATCGAGGTCGCAATCTGCTTTGTCGACATGAGCTCTCGAAAACAATTACGCTGTTATCCTCTCCAGTCTTTAGGTTCAGCAGTTCTCTTTACACTATTGTACCATTTGACATCCCTTCCATAACGGCTTTCTAATTACCTAATGTTATTCAGTTCGATAATATTTCTAAGCCTTCATTCTTTTCCACGTCTATACCTCCTACGACCTTTTGCATTTCTTTTTGCCCCGTTTTTTTTATTCCGCTTGTAATAGTATCCTTTCCTTCAAAGTTTCAAACAAGTTAAACAACAGTGATTATTGCGTATCTGCCTGACGTCCTTAATGAAATGACTTGTCTTTCTAGAACTTTCACTTTCATTGCCCTATTTAGTTTACCTGCAGCCACTGTAAATTATTCTTCTGTTTCTATAGTGTACTTATATTCCTCTCTAACCTTGAACATCTTGTTTTTCTTATATTGTCGAAAGCTTTTTCTACGACTGTAAATATTACGAAAACACTCTTGACATACTTCTACTCAATCACGAAAGGTGAAACAATGCAATATATACTTTCTGAACACGCCGTCGTGTCGTCAGCTGTAAACCTGACGCACCCATGTTTAGAGATGGAAGAAAGATTAGCGTTTGTCGTCTGATCGACCGCGATTTCAGAAGGCGTGGAGCATACATTGAAATCTGGTGACGTGTGTAGATGCAGATCGGCGGTTTCGTTTTTATACTGCCCATCGTGACGTTTGGCTTAAACGATTTAGGGAAACCACGAGAAACCTAAATTCGGATGGCCGAAAGAGGTTTTGAATCGGTGTCTTCCTGAATGAGAAGTCAGTGCTCTTACTACTACACTAACTCATTCGGTCGCTGATCAAGGCTTTCCGAGTTCTAACAATGACATACTACTGCTAATTAGTGGGAAATTACGGTGAAGACCATTGGCAGACTGAGATTTAATAGCAAAGCCCTAGGAAGTGTAGTTCTCCAAGGAAGATCACTTACAAAATTTGTGACAGCAGCTGACAATGTAATTAATGGAAACGGAACGCCGCAGCCGCATTTTCAAAGTATTTATTGTTCAGACGGCCAGTTTCAACGCTTCATCTTCAGGTCGTGTTTATGAAAAATGGCTCTGAGCACTATGCGGCTTAACTTCTGAGGTCATCAGTCGCCTAGAACTTAGAACTAATTAAACCTAACTAACCTAAGAACATCACACACATCCATGCCCGAGGTAGGATTCGAACCTGCGACCGTAGCGGTCGCTTGGCTCCAGACTGCAGCGCCCAGAACCGCACGGCCACTCCGGCCGGCCCGTGTTTATGAAAAAACAACTTATGTTGTTACAATGCCTGTGTGTAATAACTTAATTGGTGTATAAATAAGATACCACAACTACTTAAACATGGTAAAATGAACAAAACTCAACCAAAGTATCCCGAGAGTGTACACATAAATACATAGAAAGGCTTTATATAATTTTTTTTACAGAACCCTGAGTCATAAAATGAATAAAAGTACATGAACATAAAGACACAGATTAGAAAAAATTGTCATGGTAATCATGCATGTGGAGAATACGGACTCTTCAACGTAACTTTTGGAATACTCTAAAAGTATGTTGTTTTACACTCTTATCCATTTTATGAGTCAAGTTTCTGTAAAAAAATTACATATAAATATAAAGCCTTTCCACGTATTGGTGTGTACACTCACAGGGTACTTGGTTGAGTTTTTTTTTTTTTTTTTTTTTTTACGATGTCAAAGCAATTCTGGTATGTTATTTTTACATCAGTTAAGTTATTAAATGCAAGCACTGCAACTATATAAGTTGTTTTTTGGTAAAAAGGACCTGAAGATGTCGCAAATGTAGCTTCTTTTGAAAATACAGCCGTAGTGTTCCGTTTCCGTTACGCAAAATTATTCGTTAGTCTTGGCCGCTACCAAACTGGATGAACGGAGGAAATATCGAAAATTCAACGAAGAGTTGTGCAATCAGTTACGTGTGTGTGCAGCCAGCATGGTAGTGTCACAGAGCATACAACACATTCAAACGGCTGACGCTGGAGTGAACGCGCTGTGCATTTCGGAGAGCCTCTCCCACAGAATTCCAGGGGTCCTACATTCCAGTATGGTTCAAGAAACATATTACTGTTTCCGACTCATATTGCGTGGAACGATCAAGAGGGAAAAGTTAGAGTAATTTGATAGTGGACATAGCGATAGCGACGATCACCGTAAGTGTAACAAGGAGATGTTATTGTCTGTGTTGTGAAAATTTTTGTCAGTTTTAGGGAGCTGTAAATTAGAAATTCTTGGACGAACTTTACACAGACTATTTAGCACACCGTTCGAATTAACGCATAAACGTGAAGCAAACTACAAAGACAAAGACATACGGCAGAACCACGCATTAATAAAAATCAAACTGAGAAAGAAGTTAAATAATACAATTAGTGTATTCAGAAAGCCAGATTCCACAAAGTGACCGAAGCGGAGAACATACGAAGATCATTTCGTAATTCATGGCAACTATGTTATGTCGTGCGAACATGTGGCGTCGCTGTAATCGGACACTTTCAAATTCCCGCAACAAACAGTACCTAAATCAACCGACAGATTGACACGGCTCGATACGAGCGCCTGAAACATTCAGTGTGAGCTCGGCCGTGCTACAAGACGTATGTAAGCAGAGTGAAACAGCGAGCATACGTGAAAATTGCCTTTGTCGCCGGCAGAAACGCTACTTACAGTGCCATGTGCGGAACTACGAACAGCTGTTGCTGACAGCGAAAACGTCCGGAATTTCTGGATAATGAAATCATACTGCATGATAATGCTACAGCCCACACTGCAGACGTCATCAAGAATTGTGTACTACGGTAGAGTTGGAGATTCACCCCCACCCATCCTACTCAAATGACCCCCAATCCATTCCACTTCGACCTCATTCCAGCTTTGCAAACAGGGCGGATATCCTCACCGCATTTCGGCACACGTGGTACAGAAAATGGTTCAAATGGCTCTAAGCACTATGGGACTTAACATCTGAGGTCATCAATCCCCTAGACTTTGAACTACTTAAACCTAACTAACCTAGGGATATCACACACATCCATGTCCGATGCAGGATTCGAACCTGCGACCGTAGCAGCAGCGCGATTCCGGACTGAAGGGCCTTGATCCGCTCGGTCACAGCGGCCGGCCACGGGGTACAAATTTATGACAATACTAATGGCATTCAACGACTGCCCCATCATCGGCAACGCTGTCTGGATCCACTGATGGACTATTTTGAAGGACAGTGATTGATTCTGATTCATTTTTGTTCCGTTTGTACTCATGCACAATGAATTTGCATAGACTTCAAATGTGTCAATTTCATTTCGCCCTTTGTCTCGACCTCATGTACTGGAACCCTATTGTATGTTGGCATTTACATACAAAGTGCCTTACCGGTTCAACGCACACGGTGAGATTACAATGTTGTCGCATTATCGTAAGATATAGTTGTTCATAACTTATGGACTGACTATCTTCTTAGGATAAATTCATGAAGCGGATAAAAGAGTATCGCGTGACAAATTTACCTAGATTTGAAGAAAACATTGATGTACTATATATATATATATATATATATATATATATATATATATATATATATATATATAATAAGTGAGACGACGACGTGGAGAAAAAGGGAGAAGAAGGACTTCGAAGCATTCGCACTGGTACGACGAAAACAAAACGTGCGAAGAAACAAAGGAAATGCAGGAAAAGACCCTGTTAGCAGTTGTACGAGAAAAATTAACGAGACACGGTAATAACATGGTGTTAATATATCCGAACGGCAGTGTTCGAACCGGTAGCAATAATAGAAAGGAAAGTCGCAGAGAAACACAATTATAGAAATGAGTAATATGGTTTATTAAAGAAGTGTGGGTGCAGGCAATACGAAGAGACTGGCGATGTATAGATTATTCAAATGGTTCAAATGGCTCTGAGCACTATGGGACTCAACTTCTGAGGTCATAAGTCCCCTAGAACTTAGAACTATTTAAACCTAACTAACCTAAGGACATCACACACATCCATGCCTGAGGCAGGATTCGAGCCTGCGACCGTAGCGGTCACGCGGTTCCAGACTATAGCGCGTAGAACCGCTCGGCCACCGCGGCCGGCGGTATAGATTGTAATAGGGTTTGTCGGTCTGATGAAGAGGCTAACCATTACCAGTACAAGGGAGATATTTAGCACTCATGTTAGACAAATAAACAAATCCAGTGTAACAATACATAGTAAGCGACTGATCTAAAAGAAACGCCTTGCTTTGCAGCAAACACTCGTAAGACAACGCTCATGAAAACTGTCAAATCGTTCAAATGGCTCTGAGCACTATGGGACTTAACATCTATGGTCATCAGTCCCCTAGAACTCAGAACTACTTAAACCTAACTAACCTAAGGACATCACACAACACCCAGTCATCACGAGGCAGAGAAAATCGCTGACCCCGCCGGGAATCGAACCCGGGAACCCGGGCGCGGCGAAAACTGTCGATGGCACGCTTCGGAATTTACATTTAAATTGTGAACACTTCTCCTTATACACTCTTACTGTCCTCGAAGTGCTGTTGTCCATTTCAAAGCGGTTCATTTTGCTGACGTGGAATATGCAGTACTGTTAATGAGAGTTTGAAATAATACAAAGGTTTCACGAGGATGAATGGCGTCTACACATTATTTGAAGTACTACGAAGATACAATTAAATATTTATAGTAAATAATATGTTGTTTCATACAAAAAAAACATATTCTATTAACTCAGTCTGTACTGTCTTAAGAGTTTGCATACATTTGACATAAATTAAAGAAATTTTGAATATTTATCTAAGAAGTTTATTTAGTATCTCGTAGTTACATATGTCTTTGGTAGTCGATTCATCATGCGAATGAGCTTGAGAAGATAATTTATGTACACTGAAGAGCCAAAGAAACTGGTATAACTGCTTAATATCGTGTAGTCGTGTAGGCAAGCATGCTGAAGCGCCGCAACATGACGTGGTATGGACTCTACTAATGTCTAAAGTAGCGCTGGAGGGAATTGACACCATGAAGCCTGCAGGGCTGTTCATAAATCCGTAAGAGTGCGAGGGGGTGGAGATGTCTTCTGAACAGCACGTTGCAAGGCATCCAACATACGCTCAATAACGTTCATGTCTGGACAGTTTGGTACCCAATGGAAGTGTTCAAACTCAGAAGAGTGTTCCCGTAGCAACTCTGTAGCAATTCTGGACGTGTGGGGTGTCGCATTGTACTACTGAAATTGCCCAAGTCCGTCGGAATGCACAGTGGACATGAATGGATGCAGGTGATCAGACAGGATACTTACGTACGTGTCACCTGTCAGAGTCGTATCTAGACGCATCAGGGGTCCCATATTACTCCAACTGCACACACGTCATACCATTACAGAGACTCCACCAGCTTGAACGGTCCGCTGCTGACTTGCAGGGTCCATGGATTCATGATGTTGTCTCCATACACGTACACGTCCATCCGCTCGGTACAATTTGAATCGAGACTCGTCCGACCACGCCACATGTTTCCAGTGATCAACAGTCCAATGTCGATGTTAACGAGCCCAGGCGAGGCGTAAAGCTGTGTGTCGTGCAGTCATGAAGGGTACACAAGTGGGCCCTCGGCTCCGAAAGCCGATATCGATGATGTTTCGTTGAATGGTTCATACGCTCATACTTGTTGATGCCCCAGCATTGAAATCTACAGCAATCTGCGGAAGAGTTGCACTTCTGAACGATTCTCTTCAGTCGTCGTCGGTCCCGTTCTCGTAGGATCTTTTTCCGGCCGCAGCGATGTCGGAGATGTTGTGTTTTACCGGATTCCTGGTATTCACGGCACACTCGTGAAATGGTCGTACGGGAAAATCCCCACTTCATCGCTACTCGGAGATGCTGTGTCCCATCGCTCGTGCGCCGACACAATGTTCAAACTTGATTAAGTCTTGATCATACACTCCTGGAAATGGAAAAAAGAACACATTGACACCGGTGTGTCAGACCCACCATACTTGCTCCGGACACTGCGAGAGGGCTGTACAAGCAATGATCACACGCACGGCACAGCGGACACACCAGGAACCGCGGTGTTGGCCGTCGAGTGGCGCTAGCTGCGCAGCATTTGTGCACCGCCGCCGTCAGTGTCAGACAGTTTGCCGTGGCATACGGAGCTCCATCGCAGTCTTTAACACTGGTAGCATGCCGCGACAGCGTTGACGTGAACCGTATGTGCAGTTGACGGACTTTGAGCGAGGGCGTATAGTGGGCATGCGGGAGGCCGGGTGGACGTACCGCCGAATTGCTCAACACGTGGGGCGTGAGGTCTCCACAGTACATCGATGTTGTCGCCAGTGGTCGGCGGAAGGTGCACGTGCCCGTCGACCTGGGACCGGACCGCATCGACGCACGGATGCACGCCAAGACCGTAGGATCCTACGCAGTGCCGTAGGGGACCGCACCGCCACTTCCCAGCAAATTAGGGACACTATTGCTCCTGGGGTATCGGCGAGGACCATTCGCAACCGTCTCCATGAAGCTGGGCTACGGTCCCGCACACCGTTAGGCCGTCTTCCGCTCACGCCCCAACATCGTGCAGCCCGCCTCCAGTGGTGTCGCGACAGGCGTGAATGGAGGGACGAATGGAGACGTGTCGTCTTCAGCGATGAGAGTCGCTTCTGCCTTGGTGCCAATGATGGTCCGCATGTATCCCGTGCCACCCAACGTGCTCTAGAAGGTGTAAGTCAACTACCCTGGCCAGCAACATCTCCGGATCTGTCCCCCATTGAGCGTGTTTGGGACTGGATGAAGCGTCGTCTCACGCCGTCTGCACGTCCAGCACGAACGCTGGTCCAACTGAGGCGCCAGGTGGAAATGGCAAGCCGTTCCACAGGACTGCATCCAGCATCTCTACGATCGTCTCCATGGGAGAATAGCAGCCTGCATTGCTGCGAAAGGTGGATATACACTGTACTAGTGCCGACATTGTGCATGCTCTGTTGCCTGTGTCTATGTGCCTGTGGTTCTGTCAGTGTAATCATGTGATGTATCTGACCCCAGGAATGTGTCAATAAAGTTTCCCCTTCCCGGGACAATGAATTCACGGTGTTCTTATTTCAATTTCCAGGAGTGTATATCCTGGTTGCAGCTGTAACCAATACAACAACTGCGCCAGATACTTTTTGTCTTATGCAGACGTTGTCGACGGCAGTGCTATTCTGCCTGTTTACATATATCTACGTTTGAATACGCATGCCTATATCAGTTTCTTTGGCGCTTCATTGTATAATCTGTGTAATAATGTATTAATGTGTGTAATATAGTGTGTATAATGAAGGTAATATGATAAACAATAATATAATATACGTATATTAAATATAAAATTTCCACGCAGGTGTAGCTTATGCAATCAATAACAAATGAAACCACTATATCTGTCAGTTGCAGAAATATAATTAAAGAAATTTATTATTCTGTTACTATTGGTTATCTTTCTTGAGCTTACTGCAGTTTAATTCAAGAGGATTACACCAGAGGCATTTCATTTTCATTTATAAAGTATCTTCCGTGGTTATTCTGCAAATTGGATACGTATGTTTGTACTTTTTTTGTTTGTTTTAGGCTAAAAGCAGCGTATTGTTTCTGAAGTTGGTATGCGATTTACTTACAGTATGTCTTTACGTATTCTGCTTCTTCCTTCCTTGCTAGCAGTGGTTGACGTCGAAAGACTTCGACTCACATAGGGAAATGGCAGCAAGAGAGGGGAAGAAAACCAATGTGCACTCCGTGTGCATACCGGGGGGAGTCATTCCAGATGTGGAAAGGGTCCTTCCGGATGCCATGAAGGGTACAGGGTGCACCCATCTGCAGGTGGTCGCTCATGTCGGCACCAATGATGTGTGTCGCTATGGATCGGAGGAAATCCTCTCTGGCTTCCGGCGGCTATCTGATTTGGTGAAGACTGCCAGTCTCGCTAGCGGGATGAAAGCAGAGCTCACCATCTGCAGCATCGTCGACAGGACTGACTGCGGACCTTTGGTACAGAGCCGAGTGGAGGGTCTGAATCAGAGGCTGAGACGGTTCTGCGACCGTGTGGGCTGCAGATTCCTCGACTTGCGCCATAGGGTGGTGGGGTTTCGGGTTCCGCTGGATAGGTCAGGAGTCCACTACACGCAACATGCGGCTACACGGGTAGCAGGGGTTGTGTGGCGTGGGCTCGGCGGTTTTTTAGGTTAGATGGCCTTGGGCAAGTACAGAAAGGGCAACAGCCTCACGGGTGCGGGGCAAAGTCAGGACATGCGGGGACCAAGCAGCAATCGGTATTGTAATTGTAAACTGTCGAAGCCAGAGATAAATTCTGCCGAAATTTTTACAAAGGTACAGACGGTGTTTAGAAAGGATAGATTGCATGCAACCGGTGGTGGAGTGTTCGCCGCTGTTAGTAGTAGTGTATCCTGTATGAAGTAGAAGTGGATAGTTCCTGTGAATTATTATGGGTGGAGGTTACACTAAACAACCGAACTAGGTTAATAATTGGCTCCTTTTACCGACCTCCCGACTCAGCAGCATTCGTGGCAGAACAACTGAGAGAAAATTTGGAATACATTTCACATAAATTTTCTCAGCATGTTATAGTCTTAGGTGGAGATTTCAATTTACCAGATATAGACTGGGACACTCAGATGTTTAGGACGGGTGGTAGGGACAGAGCATCGAGTGACATTATACTGAGTGCACTATCCGAAAATTACCTCGAGCAATTAAACAGAGAACCGACTCGTGGAGATAACATCTTGGACCTACTGATAACAAACAGACCCGAACTTTTCGACTCTGTATGTACAGAACAGGGAATCAGTGATCATAAGGCCGTTGCAGCATCCCTGAATATGGAAGTTAATAGGAATATAAAAAAAGGGAGGAAGGTTTATCTGTTTAGCAAGAGTAATAGAAGGCAGATTTCAGACTACCTAACAGATCAAAACGAAAATTTCTGTTCCGACACTGACAATGTTGAGTGTTTATGGAAAAAGTTCAAGGCAATCGTAAAATGCGTTTTAGACAGGTACGTGCCGAGTAAAACTGTGAGGGACGGGAAAAACCCACCGTGGTACAACAACAAAGTTAGGAAACTACTGCGAAAGCAAAGAGAGCTCCACTCCAAGTTTAAACGCAGCCAAAACCTCTCAGACAAACAGAAGCTAAACGATGTCAAAGTTAGCGTAAGGAGGGCTATGCGTGAAGCGTTCATTGAATTCGAAAGTGAAATTCTATGTACCGACTTGACAGAAAATCCTAGGAAGTTCTGGTCTTACGTTAAATCAGTAAGTGGCTCGAAAAAGCATATCCAGACACTACGGGATGATGATGGCATTGAAACAGAGGATGACACGCGTGAAGCTGAAATACTAAACACCTTTTTCCAAAGCTGTTTCACAGAGGAAGACCGCACTGCAGTTCCTTCTCTAAATCCTCGCACAAACGAAAAAATGGCTGACATCGAAATAAGTGTCCAAGGAATAGAAAAGCAACTGGAATCACTCAACAGAGGAAAGTCCACTCGACCTGACGGGATACCAATTCGATTCTACACAGAGTACGCGAAAGAACTTGCCCCCCTTCTAACAGCCGTGTACCGCAAGTCTCTAGAGGAACGGAGGGTTCCAAATGATTGGAAAAGAGCACAGATAGTCCCAGTCTTCAAGAAGGGTCGTCGAGCAGATGCGCAAAACTATAGACCTATATCTCTTACGTCGATCTCTTGTAGAATTTTAGAACATGTTTTTTGCTCGCGTATCATGTCATTTCTGGAAACCCAGAATCTACTATGTAGGAATCAACATGGATTCCGGAAACAGCGATCGTGTGAGACCCAGCTCGCCTTATTTGTTCATGAGACCCAGAAAATATTAGATACGGGCTCCCAGGTAGATGACATGACTTCCGGAAGGCGTTCGATACAGTTCCGCACTGTCGCCTGATAAACAAAGTAAGAGCCTACGGAATATCAGACCAGCTGTGTGGCTGGATTGAAGAGTTTTTAGCAAACAGAACACAGCATGTTGTTATCAATGGAGAGACGTCTACAGACGTTAAAGTAACCTCTGGCGTGCCACAGGGGAGTGTTATGGGACCATTGCTTTTCACAATATATATAAATGACTTAGTAGATAGTGTCGGAAGTTCCATGCGGCTTTTCGCGGATGATGCTGTAGTATGCAGAGAAGTTGCAGCATTAGAAAATTGTAGCGAAATGCAGGAAGATATGCAGCGGATAGGCACTTGGTGCAGGGAGTGGCAACTGACCCTTAACATAGACAAATGTAATGTATTGCGAATACATAGAAAGAAGGATCCTTTATTGTATGATTATATGATAGCGGAACAAACACTGGTAGCAGTTACTTCTGTAAAATATCTGGGAGTATGCGTGCGGAACGATTTGAAGTGGAATGATCATATAAAATTAATTGTTGGTAAGGCGGGTACCAGATTGAGATTCATTGGGAGAGTCCTTAGAAAATGTAGTCCATCAACAAAGGAGGTGGCTTACAAAGCACTCGTTCGGCCTATACTTGAGTATTGCTCATCAGTGTGGGATCCGTACCAGATCAGGTTGACGGAGGAGATAGAAAAAAATCCAAAGAAGAGCGGCGCGTTTCGTCACAGGGTTATTTGGTAACCGTGATAGCGTTACGGAGATGTTTAACAAACTCAAGTGGCATACTCTGCAAGAGAGGCGCTCTGCATCGCGGTGTAGCTTGCTCGCCAGGTTTCGAGAGGGTGCGTTTCTGGATGAGGTATCGAATATATTGCTTCCCCCTACTTATACCTCCCGAGGAGATCACGAATGTAAAATTAGAGAGATTAGAGCGCGCACGGAGGCTTTCAGACAGTCGTTCTTCCCGCGAACCATACGCGACTGGAACAGGAAAGGGAGGTAATGACAGTGGCACGTAAAGTGCCCTCCGCCACACACCGTTGGGTGGCTTGCGGAGTATCAATGTAGATGTAGATGTAGATGTAGACACTTGGCAGTTTTTGCCATTCTACAGTATTTCTTGCGATGCGTTGTTTACGCTTCAGTTTTGTAAACTGAACTGCAGTTATATGTGTTTCTCACTCTGCACAGTAACAGTGTTTATGTTTGTGCATTTGTTTTCTTTCACATTGTGGGTGTTGCCAACCTATGAAATTACTTTTGCTTGTGTGTGTGTGAGTTAATGTAAATTAGTGGAATTGTCCTGTACATTAGGTAGAGATGTGAGAGGAGATAGGGGTTGAATGAAATTTCCTTTTTTTTAGTTTCACAGGTTGGCAATACTCACAATGTCAACGAAAACAAATGAACAGACATAAACATTGTTACTGTGCAGAGTGAGAAACACATAACTGCAGTTCAGTTTACAAAACCGAAGCGTAAGTAATGCATTGCAAGAAATACTGCAGAATGGCAAAAACTGCCAAGTGCATGTGTGAGTAGAAGTCTTTCGATGTCAACTGCAGCTGTTCTCAAAGGTAAAGAGTAAATTTTGCAGCACAAGAAATACTGAAGAACGGCAAAAACTGCTATGTGTGACTCTAAGTCTTTTGAGATCAACCGCTGCTAGCAAGGAGAGAAGCGGAATATGTAAGGACACACCGTAAGTAAATTGCACACCAATTTTATAAACAAAATACTGTTTTTAGCGTAAAACATCCATAAATGTACAAACGTACATATCCAGTTTGCATAAAAACCACGGAAGTTGCTTTATAAATAAAAGTGAAACGAGTCTGGTGTATTTCTCTTTAATTAAATTGCAGTAAGCTTTAGATGGAGAACCAATGGTAACTGATTTTAACAGCTGCTGCGGAAGATGGCCATGCAAACAAACGAATTTATTATTGCTTGTATTTCACAAAATACAGGGCGATCAGAAACAGTCTGAAAAGCTTGCACGGGTATTGCAGGGCAGGTTGTGCTAATAAATAACTGTTAAGAAAAAAAAATCTATATGCGGCGTTAGCATGAAGTTAGCCAATCAGGCAGTTGTTTGCGCCAATTCGAGCGCCCCTCCACAGACGGTGTCGCCAGACACGTTCTTCATTTTGTTTCCTAACACTAGATAAGAGAGCGATGCAAAAACTGGACGTGGGACGGTGGAATGGATGGAACCGAGCCAATGGCTAAGCAGTCTCTTGCGCTGTCATCTACCCTATGATAACAACAAATTGTATCTGGTCGGTCGCTTTAATTTGCGCTTGCAACGGCCTGATTAGCTAACTACAATGCTAATTAACTCGGAAACGGTGGAAAGTACGGAACTGTTTCTACAACAATTATTTCTCAGCACAACCTACCCTACAAAACTCTTACAACCTTTTGAGACAGTTTCTGGCCGCCTTGATATTTGTTCCGTATCACATTCAGATTCACTATAGTTATCCTTTACAAAACTTATCAAGTCTCAGTCATACCAGCTGTATATAGGATCACTTTCCTGTCTCCTAGTTATTAATTTAGAACAAAAGAAACATTTTTTGGGAAGTAACTCCAAGAAGACGCCTTGTGTGATGGTTCAATCTTTATGGTAACAAAAAAATTGTACCATCACAGAAGGCGACTGTGATGAGTAATTTTTTTACGAAATAAGTGAAACCAGTTGCCTTTTGGGATGGCGCAATTTTATGGTAAAACAAAAATTAATAATTTTTGACGCCATAGCGGAACGACCGCGTTCATACTCAATACTACAACAGTCTAAGTCGCCATCTTCAGATCAAAAGTTCCTTAATGACGTGTGGAGCCGCTTTACGAAGCTGCTGTGCGTATCAAAAAGTAGCAGCAGCCAAGGTTGAGCCGGATATGATACCGAGAACTATTACACTCAGAACAAGTCTTGAGCAAGCTCCGAAGATAGGTCGCTGTGGCCCACATCGGCGACAGTAGCACAATATCCCTTACTTGACGTATGTCCTCTCTAATGTATTGCATAATTTGCTCTAATCTTCTTCTTTCAGCGAATTGTTCAGTTCAGATCCTTGCCTTGCTTCTCAACCATTAAGCAACATGTTGAGTAGTTTGTGGTTTAACATAAGGCACCAACGTGAACAGGAGAGCAAATGTAATGGCATGTACTCATAAACGTGAATCCAACAGCACCCAGATTGTATAGGTTACCTAAGCCTCACAAAGAAGGTATTCCAGTAAGACCTGTAGTGTATTCAGTTTCGGCACATTGTCACACACTATCCAGAGAATTAGATTCACAAATGTAAACTAAATTTCAACCAAAATTTTGAATACCTGAGTCGCTTGCATTTGTGAAACAATTAAAACACGATCGTATTCCACTAGGGCTAAGACAGCCTCATTTCATGTCAATGGCCTGCTTCCCAATATTCCTGCTGGAGACGCAACGAAATTTTTTCAACAGAATTGTTACGTGGAGACAGAAGACATGAGACTGAGACATGTTTAAAGAAAAACTATTTCCAGTTTCTACGGACACTGTACAGTCACTCAGATGCGCTAGCAATTGGGTACCCTTTGATCCCCTTATTGGAAAAAATGTTTATGGATAATTTTGAGCGAACATTTTTAAGCCTCTAAGTTGTAACATACAATGCTAGACTAGATATGTGGATGACGCACTGTGCTTGTGGACAAACACGACCAGACAGCTAAATAAACTTTTTCAACATTTAAATTCACACTACAGAAAAATTAAGTTTACAATGGAGTTGGTACTTTTGTACCTTTCATTGGCATTTGCAAGCAACAGCATTTATTTAAGATATATAGCATGCCAACCTCTACAACCACAGCAATACCTGCCAGTTCCCAGCATACCATAACACACAGACATGAAGCCTTCCACTCCATGGTGCACCGCCTACTATCTATACCACAAACCAAACTAGATTTCGCAGCCGAATTGAAAATAATTAAGGAAAGAGCATCCAGAAATGCTTATAGTCTGACCTTCATTTATGACATACTCAGTAACAAGAAGTGACAGGGTAACAGTACTTCTGTATCCTCCACAGAAAGCACTAGACCACACTGGCAACACATGGCGCCACGCGCTATATGTATGCAGGACTTCACTGGTACCTGCCAGCAAACTAAAATCTAGGACCTACAGTCCAGCTTTCTATATATAAACACTGTTGCCCGCATTCTATTCAACAGTAAAGAAGAGACTCCACCCTTAGGACAGTTTTTTTTTGACAAACTACACTGGTGTCCAAAATTGAACAACAAAAATTTTGCAAGATTGCGTTTATTTTGCCACAAAATAGTACCAACAGGTGGCAGTAAATCGGAAACAATGTAAATAATACGCAACGTAAACATATTTGTGTAAAGGTAGAAAAAATTCTTCGTTTTTTCCGAGTTAACGGATTTGCACACACATTTCGACAATGTGTTAATGTGCTCAGTAAGCGGTGTGAACAACTCTGGCAGCAATACAGGCCTGACAACGACGGGGCATGCTGTGAATGATGTCATCAATGTCATCAATCTCATTTTGAGGCAAAACATTCATTCTTCAAGCAGAGCTGCTTGTAAGTCTTGGAAAGTGGTTGATGGATGTTTATGTGATGCACCCCGTCTCCCTAGTGCATCACCGACATGCTCTATGGGATTCAAATCGGGAGTACAAGAAAACATCAGCCACCTGTGCTCTGTGAGGTCGAACATTATCGTCCATCAATGTCTAGGCACACAGAACACCGCAACAACCGCATATGAGGTCCCAAGATCTCGTCACGATACCTGACAGCACTTATGTCTTGCCGATTTACTCGTACAATTTCATGAAGAGATATTCGAATGGTCAACATAACCCCTCCCCACACCATTAGGGATGCTTCTCGATATCGGTCTCTTTCCACAGTGTTTGGGTCCCGACATCACGTTCCACGTTCCCCCCAGCTGCGAATCCGTAGAGTATCTCTTTCCAGACCAAATCGGGACTCATCTGTGAAAAGAACATTGGCCCACTGTCCGACCGTCCAGATGGCATGTTGACGACTCCACTCTACACTTTCTCTTCTGTGAAGACGCGTCAGAGACACACATACGGCAGGTCTCCGACAGCAAAAGCCACTCTGCCGAAGCCTTCTGTACACCATCTGCCTCGGTACAAAGCATCCAGTGGATGCTGCGAGGACAGATGCCGTTACCGTGCTGTAGTAAGGCGCCACCGTCGTGTCCCTACAGCCAAATAACGGTCCATCCTTTCTGATGTCACATGTGGTCGGTCCTACCCTGGTCTTCGGAACACGGTTTCGGTCTCCATAAACTGTCGCCAAATCCGAGAAACAACAGAGCGATTCACATTGAGCCATCGGGCCACATCGGTTTGCGATTGTCCTGCCTCCATTCTTCCTATGGCCCTCCACCGTAGAGAGTCTAGGAGGCGTCTTCCCTGTACCAAACAGCACCCTTTGTGGCCGTGTCTACAGCGACTGTGGATGTGGGACTACCCGACAAACACTACCCCGTGTGATAGGTACCGTGACGTCATAGTTGGCGTGGTTGTCCGTTGACTGGAATGTCATCTACAGTGGAGAAAACGATCGTACGAACATATGTTGACTGTGTGATGAAATCGTGAATTAGACACAGGACGGGGACATCGCAGTTTGTGGCTTTAATTTTGGACACCAGTGCATATGTAGGTCAATCTGGTAGGGCTATAAATACTAGACTGACTGAACATGAAAGTAAATGGAAATTGAAAGAGGAAGATTACGTCTTTGCTGGACGTGCTCTGAATGAATGTCTTTCTTATGATGTTAAAGGTGATGTTTTCCGCAGGGAACTAAAGACAGAAAACTAGGAACACTCGAAATTTTAGCTATTAATGAACAACAGTCAAAAATCCCGAACTCTTCCTTGAAGACCAAACACGGTTCCAATTGTTAACCCTTTCCAAAGTAGCAGCAGTCAGTTAATATTTCTCACACAGTTAGATAATACACTGTTATAAGTGTACGACACCCACATTTCCTAGACACCTTTACCCTGTCTGCCCTCCCTTCCCCTCCCCCCTTTTTCAGGATGTTCATCACATTACATTCACCTGTTTGTCGATATAAAGTGGTAGTCTGTGCCATCACTCACTTGTACTTCCTATACTTTTAATCTTAGAGTATAAAGTAATATAAGATTTATTTGTCCAGCGTTGGCCTGCCTCTGTGGCCGAGCGGTTTTAGGCGCATCAGTCTGGAACCGCGCGACCGCTACCGTCGCAGGTTCGAATCCTGCCTCGGGCATGGATGTTTGTAACGTCCTTAGGTTAGTTAGGTTTAAGCAGTTCTAAGTTCTAGAGGACTGATGACCTCAGATGTTAAGTCCCATAGTGCTCAGAGCCATTTGAACCATTTTTTCAGCTTTGCTTTGGGAATTACACTATGTTTGTGTTTTTGTATCGATATATAGTCACAAAAGTTATATATCTTTGAAAAACAATCTTTGTAGAGCTCTGAACTCTCATGTTCTGTGGATTATCTTTTAGAAATCCAAAATCCGCTTCATAACGACTAAATTAATATTACTGTGGAGCCTCAATAGTGTATATTCAAGTTTTTAGTACTTAGAATCTTCTTATTCTCCGCACACAGTGTTATACAAATTACGACAACAAAAGAACGAATGAAATGATTTCTAAAATTACATTTGGTTTCAGTTATTTGGCACTTACTTACTACTCCTAAGCTAATAGTCAGCAGTATCACCATTATTATCTCCTTCTCTCATAGATGTTTGCGGTCACTGCTTCATTCATAACCATTAATTTAAACTTCGCATTCTGCAGTCTAGGTGAAGATATTACGAAGTGTGTACTCCACACTGACAGGCCAGAACATTGAGATCACCAACCTAATAACCGGTGTGTCCATTTTCGGCACGAGTATCAGCGACGACGAGTCCTAGCATCGCAGGAATGAGGCATTTGGTAGATCGCTAGAGGGAGTTGTCACTACATCTGCACACACAAGTTACCTAATTCCCGGAAATTCCGGGGAGGGGGCGATGAGCTCTGACGCCACGTTCAATCACATCCCAGATGAGTCCGATCGGGTTCAGATGTGGCGGGTTAAGGGGCCAGCACATCAATTGGAGCTCGCCACTGTGTCCCTCGAACCACTCCATCACAGTACTGGCTTTGTGAAATGGCACATTACCTTACTGAAAAATGCCACTGACGTTTGGGAACATGATCGTCATGGAGCGGTGTACGTGATCTGCAACCAGCGTGAGATACGCCTTAGCCGTGATGGTGCCTTGCACGAGCTCCACTGGACCCGTGGATGCCCACGTGAATGTTTCCCAGAGCATAATGGAGCAGCCGCCAGCTTGTCTCCGTCCCGCAGTACAGGTGTCAAGGAGCTGTTCACCTGGAAGACGACGGATTCGCGCCTTCTCATCGGCATGATGAACAAGGTATCGGGATTCGCCAGATCATGAAACGCTCGGCCACTGCGCTATTGTCCAGTGCCGATGGTCACTTGTCCATTTCAGTCGTAGTTGCCGCTGTCGTTGTGTTAACATCGGCTGCGGAGGCCCACCGTTAGGAGTGTTCGGTGCACTTTGTGTCCAGACATACTTGAACTCTGCCCAGCATTAAAGTCTGCTGTTAGTTCCGCCACAGTTCGCCGCCTGTTCTGTTTTACCACCTTGTCCAGCCAACGACGTCCGACATCGTTAACGAGAGGTGGCCGCCCAACCCCAAGTCAGGACGTGGTTTCACCTTGGTTTCGTCACGTGTAGAAGATTCTCACGACAGCTCATCTCGAACATCCGACAAGTAGTGCAGTTTGCGAAATGCTCCTGCCGTTTCTCCGGGCCATCACAATCTGCCCTTGGTCAAACGCAGATGGATCGCGTTTTCCCCTTTCTACACGCGGATAGTGCTCGCTCGTACTACGTGCACCGTGCATTTGTCCGACAGGTTTCGCTGCTATTCCCTCGACGTGTTTATATCGACAGTAGGTGGCTGGTCGTAATGTTCTGGCTGATCAGTGCTAGCGACTGCTATAAGAATGATTGGCATCCGTTACCTTTCACAACAACGTGTAGTCTGTACAAATTTGAGAAGGGAATGGTAAGGTTTTATCGCCTCGAAAATTATATATATATATATATATATATATATATATATATATATATATATATATACGAGGGCAGTTCAATAAGTAATGCAACACATTTTTTTTCTCGGCCAATTTTGGTTGAAAAAACCGGAAATTTCTTGTGGAATATTTTCAAACATTCCCGCTTCGTCTCGTATAGTTTCATTGACTTCCGACAGGTGGCAGCGCTGTACGGAGCTGTTAAAATGGCGTCCGTAACGGATGTGCGTTGCAAACAACAGGCAGTGATCGAGTTTCTTTTGGCGGAAAACCAGGGCATCTCAGATATTCATAGGCGCTTGCAGAATGTCTTCGGTGATCTGGCAGTGGACAAAAGCACGGTGAGTCGTTGGGCAAAGCGTGTGTCATCATCGCCGCAAGGTCAAGCAAGACTGTCTGATCTCCCGCGTGCGGGCCGGCCGTGCACAGCTGTGACTCCTGCAATAGCGGAGCGTGCGAACACACTCGTTCGAGATGATCGACGGATCACCATCAAACAACTCAGTGCTCAACTTGACATTTCTGTTGGTAGTGCTGTCACAATTGTTCACCAGTTGGGATATTCAAAGGTTTGTTCCCGCTGGGTCCCTCGTTGTCTAACCGAACACCATAAAGAGCAAAGGAGAACCATCTGTGCGGAATTGCTTGCTCGTCATGTGGCTGAGGGTGACAATTTCTTGTCAAAGATTGTTACAGGCGATGAAACACGGGTTCATCACTTCGAACCTGAAACAAAACGGCAATCAATGGAGTGGCGCCACACCCACTCCCCTACCAAGAAAAAGTTTAAAGCCATACCCTCAGCCGGTAAAGTCATGGTTACAGTCTTCTGAGACGCTGAAGGGGTTATTCTGTTCGATGTCCTTCCCCATGGTCAAACGATCAACTCTGAAGTGTATTGTGCTACTCTTCAGAAATTGAAGAAACGACTTCAGCGTGTTCGTAGGCACAAAAATCTGAACGAACTTCTCCTTCTTCATGACAACGCAAGACCTCACACAAGTCTTCGCACCCGAGAGGAGCTCACAAAACTTCAGTGGACTGTTCTTCCTCATGCACCCTACAGCCCCGATCTCGCACCGTCGGATTTCCATATGTTTGGCCCAATGAAGGACGCAATGCGTGGGAGGCACTATGCGGATGATGAAGAAGTTACTGACGCTCCGACATCGACCAGTGGAATGGTACCGTGCAGGCATACAGTCCCTCATTTCAAGGTGGAGTAAGGCCGTAGCATTGAATGGAGATTATGTTGAAAAATAGTGTTGTGTAGCTAAAAGATTGGGGAATAACCTGGTGTATTTCAATGCTGAATAAAACAACCCCTGTTTCAGAAAAAAAATGTGTTGCATTACTTATTGAACTGCCCTCGTATATATATATATATATATATATATATATATATATATATATATATATATATATATATATATATACTGCCTGACGAAGAAGTGCAGGAAGAAAAGAAATGAAAATTCAAGGATTCAAAGAGTGTGTGGCTTTATTTCGGTGACTACAAAATTGAGTCAAATTTAGAAGAAGCATGGAAATATGAGCCCACGTATCAGTATGACGTTGCACCCCCTCTTGCCTGGATGCATGCACTGGTTAGTTTGTGAGCGTCATAAACCCGTTGTATTCACTCCTGAGGCAAGCTAGTTCACAGCTGCTATAAGTGGTCCTAGATATCTTGGAAAATAACATAGGGACTGAGCTGGTCAAGCACATGTTCTATTGGAGACAGATTTGGGGATTTTGCTGGCTGCGAGAGTACCTCAACATCACACAGACAGTTTACAGAGACATATGGTGTTTGTGGACGAGTATTCGCCTGTGAAAAAATTACATCGCGGTCTTTTCGAATGAGACGTGAGGACGTAGGATGTTTGTAACAGGCTGTCGTCGCTTCAAAATTCCCTCAGTCACTACCAGCTGTGACTTGAAGTCATACCCAACCAGAACCTTGTCGAGTATGCTTGTCCTGAACTTCTCATCTATTCCAAGGTTAGGGCCACCGTCCCCTCAGAATGCCTTACAAACGTGGATGCTGCACTATTCGACGAGCCGGTCAAATGGAGACCTCGAATTGAGACTCCTTCCAAAAATTGTCAGGTGCAGACAACGCTAACACGAGTTCGCAGCAATATGTGTCCACAGTGATCACTCAACATCCGATACTGTTGACGTTCCCTACATTCCCCTCCAGGACTGTTAACAACATTAAACACAAGCCGCACTATTGCACTCTCGTGACCGTACTAGCTGTCACAGAGAAGAGCAGCCGATGATTTACATATATACGAAGTTATTCTGACATCCGAGAATGTCTTCTGGGTGCTTCATTTTCTTTTGTGAAGCAGTATATTTTTTTGTTTATTTGGAGATACATACCACCCCCCGCCCTCCCGTCCTCCTTCCCACTCACATATAGGAATGTAGCACGCAGTTAGAAGTGGAGTATCGTGCGTTAATCCGTTTTCTGGGACATGCAAGTCCGAAGTTATATCCAGTTGAAAGATTTGACGAGGCCACTAAACCACATGAAATTATTATTATTTGTTTTCTGCATAATAACGACGCAGCATTCCATTCTGACTTAGTGGGGAAAGTACAGGAAGAATGCACCATCACATAATACAGTGGTCAGATGGTGCAGGTGCTTCGAGTGTTGTCAGACAGGCCCGAAGGAGGAAGAGAAAAGTGGGAGAACCTGTCTCGGTGAGGAACTGAGAATCATAATAGGACTTACCGCTGCTCGCAAACCAGCATACCACAAACGAGGCGATAGTGAAAACGGTAAGAACATCTCATGGGTCAGTTCTCAACATCTTGCGAGCCTTTTTGACATGACGAAAGTCGCTGCCGGCTGGGTTCAAACTGAGGCAGCAATGAAAGTCCTTTATCACGCCAACGACGACTTCATTATCTCTCTAATCACCAGAGACGAGTGCTATATGTGTGACTCAGACTCAGTGGAAACATGAGGATTTACCGTCGTCGACTCAACCATGATCGGAAAAGGTGATGCTGATTGTTTTTGGTACAGGCATGCAGTGGTACCAACAGCTATGCTCCTAAGTTGCAAACCATCACCTCCTGCCGAGGTTGCGTGGTGGCTGTCAAGACAGGGGAATTGCGGGAAGCTGTGCAACGGGGGAGGGGGGCGGTTTGCTCCACAACAAATGTCCACCGCCTTTTCTACAAGACAGTCTCACATGCTGATATTCCTTTTTTTTTTTTTTTTTTTTGAGATGTCAGCTCTATCCTCATCATCGTCATCTTCTGACAAGGCACCTAGTGACCTCGTCCTCTTTCCTCGGATAAAGATACCCCTCCGTTTTCGGCGTTTCTAGAATGTGCGAGTCAGTTTTTTAGGCAGAACCTTTGCTGAACACTCAAGGTCTCCGCCATCTCATTCATCGCCGGAGAAAAACATGTTGCATTGAAGGACTAACATCATCACAATTTCGTGGTAGCAGTTGATTCTTTTTTTATTCCTCTCACGCTAAATGCAGACGTCACCATAGCAAAAATTAAACGTAATTACGTACAAAACCTATATAGAAGTTTCTCCGTTTATCCATGATTCCGTAGAAAGTATAAAGATGAGATACAGTATAACGTGTCATGCCTTCCCACCCTAGACTGTGAAATTTAAATAAACTCTTTCGTGAATTATCGTAATGAATTGGAACTTAGGGTTTCCTCCTATCTGTTTTCTGTTTATCTCTCACAGATGTTGTCACTCAAAGCAGTTCTTGTAGCGCACTAGACTCTTCAGAAGGTGTAAGCACGCTACCCGCTATTAAAAGTGGACATGCGGATAGTTAATTTCTTTGAAATAAGTCCAAGGAAGCCATTACGATGCATTTATTAGCGAACATCGTGAAACACTAACAGTTTAATATTTTGAAACGATTCATCTGAAAAAGCCAATAAAATTCCAGAGCATGATGGTACCGGCTATCACCTAAGAACAGATTTCAGGTACCTCCTATCGCCAACTGGCGAGATCGGAGCGCGTCTGAAATCTCCTACTTACTTCATAGCTCACCTTACACCTTTGGTAATTTGACAATATTCATTTGTCTAGTGAATTAACTGCTTAACTGTATAGCGATGTTGTGGTATTAAAAGCCTCGCCACCAGCAGAATCCTCCTAGTATTCACTTTGTCAGAAATGGGCGTTAATAATCAATATTTAGTAAGGAAAATTCTGAGTTTCGCGACAGAAAGCTTATGGTGCCCTTACGTACTGACTGCCAGGCAAGATTCGCTCTCAAAGCTCGCATACTTCTTCCGTGATTCACTACTGTGCCATATGTCACACGCCACCACTACCTTCGTGGGAGCTAGCTTCCTACTCCCTGCCATTGTATTCTGCACAGCTGCTTGAGACAGTGAATTATTTCTCTTACATGCCGAGCTCTACTGACTGTAAAATTTATAAAACAAAATACAGCCTAAAACAGCAGCCATTCCTGAATTATAGCACACGTCCGAAACTACACGGATCAGCCAGAACATTATCACCACCGACCTGCTATCGATATCAACCCGTCCGGGCGATAGCAGCGTCACCAGGCTTTTGTCTACTAGTCAGACACGCGCACGGAGCATGCTGTTCGTGCCTGGAAAGAGGGAGGTGCGATCAGTCTGAGTCTGACCGAGGGCTTGGGCGTTCGAGGAGTGGTGTGGTGGTGTCTTCGACACGTGGCGAAACCAAGGTGAAGCCACTTCCACACGTCGTGGTGTTAGGCGACCGCCCTTCATTACAGATGTCGGACTTCGTAGGCTGGGTAGACTGGTAGAACATGTCAGGCGGCGAACTGTGTGTTTGAACACAAAGTGCACCGAAAACTCCTAACGATGGGCCGCCGCAAATGACGATCCAGGCATGTGCCAATGTTCGCACCACGACATTGGCAACTACGAATGGAATGGGCACGTGACCATCGGCACTGGACGCTGGTGCGATGGCAGAGCGTTGCACAGTCTGATGAATCCCGATGCCTTCTTCATCATGCTGATGGGAGGACGCGAATCCGTCGTCTTCCAGGAAAACAGCTACGCTGTGGGACGAAGACAGGCTGGCGGCAGCTCCATTATGTTCTGAGGAACATTCGCTTCAGCATTCATGGATCAAGTAGCGCTCGTGCAAGGCTTGGTTCAAATGGCTCTGAACACTATGGGACTTCTGAGGTCATCAGTCCCCTAGAACTTAGAACTACTTAAACCTAACTAACCTAAGAACATCACACACATCCATGCCCGAGGCAGGATTCGAACTGTAAGTAGGCTGTTTAGGTTTTTTTATTAGTAACGCCACCTCTGTATAAAAATCACTGGCTGTGCTGTGTGCAGTCTGTGGCTAGTTTGCATTGTTGTCTGCCATTGTAGTGTTGGGCAGCGGCAGCTGGATGTGAACAGCGCGTAGCGTTGCGCAGTTGGAGGTGAGCCGGCAGCAGTGTTGGATGTGGGGAGAGAGATGGCGGAGTTTTGAAATTTGTCATGAACTGCTATATATATATATATATATATATGATGATTTAAGGTAAATACATTGTTTGTTCTCTATTAATATCTTTCATTTGCTAACTATCCCTATCAGTAGTTAGTGCCTTCCATAGTTTGAATCTTTTATTTAGCTGGCAGTAGTGGCGCTTGCTGTATTGGAGTAGTTCGAGTAACCAAGATTTTTGTGAGGTAAGCGATTTGTGAAACGCATAGGTTAATGTTAGTCAGGGCCATTCTTTTGTAGCGATTTTTGAAAGTCAGATTGCGTTGCGCAAAAAATATTGTTTGTCAGGTTAAGCACAGTCATGTATAAATTGTTCTTCAAAGGGGACGTTTCAGAACCTGCGACCGTAGCGGTCACGCGGCTCCATACTGTAGCGCCTAGAACCGCACGGCCACTTCGACCGGCTCGTGCAAGGCACCATGATGGCCAAGAAGTATCGTACTGTGGTTGGAGACCATGTACACCCCCCCATGACAATTACGTTTGCCGGCGGCAGTGGCATTTTTAAGTAAGATAATGCGCCGTATCACAAGGCCAGGAGCGTGATGGAGTGCTTCGAGGAACACAGTGGCGAGTTCCAGTTGATGTGCTGGCCCCCAACTCGCCAGATCTGAACCCGATCGAACACGTCTGGGATGTGATTGAACGTGGTACCAGAGGTCATCGACCCCTCGGCGGAATTTTCGGGAATTGGGTGACTCGCGGGTGCTGGTGTGGCGCAAACTCCCTCCAGCCACCTACCATGGCCTCATTGCTTCCATACGACGACGCGCCGCTGCTGTTATCCGTGCCAGAGGTGAACATACCGGCTGTTAGGTAGATGGCCATAATGTTCTGCCTGATCAGTCTATACAGCAGCGATAGGAAATAATGCTAATTTAAAATAATGGCGATTACTGATTGTGATGTGTGATGTAAGCTATTATTCAATGCAAAAAGCTACTAAAGCTTTGTCTTCAAACGTAAGAGGGCCTCGTGTTACATTGGAAAAATACGGTCCTTTGCACAACATTAATCCTTCGCTCAATCCCACAACACGGAGGTATTCACATCATCGCCGCAGGATTTTCAGAGTGCGAGTCTCAGCCCATGCTAACTTACCATATAAACTGAGTACCGAAGTACCCTAATTTGTAGGTTCGAGCAAACTGTATTTTCACCAACTTAAATTATGTAAAAACCATTTAAGAAAGCTAAGTAAATGTCAATAACGGAAGTTTTTTCGAAGGTCTTAACCCACTTTTTAAAAGAAGAGGCAGGCAGCACTGGTCGATTTCGATTAATTCGAAAGTGGGCGCGGAAGGCCATGCCTGCACGTAAAAGCTACTGTTTTGGTAAAACGCGCGATGTTGCGTTTCCATCACTCCGTTGCTTTTGGATGCTAGCGCGACGGGAATATGGCAGACTGCATCCTCACCATCGTCCATCAACAGAGCGCGATTCCCGCACCTTTCAAACTACCTCTTCGCTCTGCCGCACCCTGTACTTCTCCAGATATTGGCACACGACAATAGCTTTTCCGTAACGCATCCATAAAAAGAAGTCAAGTATTACGTACAGAGTGTAAGAAAATAA
The DNA here is from genome assembly GCF_021461395.2 of Schistocerca americana. Classification (NCBI taxonomy): domain Eukaryota; kingdom Metazoa; phylum Arthropoda; class Insecta; order Orthoptera; family Acrididae; genus Schistocerca; species Schistocerca americana. Next base: position 257,290,688 of record NC_060122.1, on the reverse strand, counting down.
CCCCGACATATTTTGAACGGTAGTAGCTGACATTTTAGATGGCGATAAGTTTGTCTTTAGGAAAGCCAAGTGTGCCAGAGGCAGTTCTGACGTTGCGGTTGATAATGGAAGAAAGACTGAAGAAAAGTGAAGACACGTTCATAAGGCTTGTCGAATTGCAAAAGCGTTCGACAATGTCAAATGGTGCAAGATGTTCGAAAACTGAGAAAAATGGGGATAAATTTCAGGAAAGGCAGGTGATATACAGTACATACAACAACCAAGACTGGAAGACCAAGAAAGAAGTGCTCGAGTTAAAAAGGATGTAATAAAGGGATGTAGTCTTTCGCGCCTTCTATTCAGTCTGCACGTCGAAGAAGCAATGATGGAAATAAAAGAAAAGTTCAAGAGTGGGATTAACATCCTAGGTGAAAGGATACCAATGTTCAGAATCGCTACCCTCAGTGAAAGAGAAGACGAATTACAGGAGGTATTGAGTGGAATGACAGTGTAATGAGTACAGAACAGAAATGAGAACAGCGAGAAACTTAACATCATAACTGGTGATCACAAACTAGGTGAATTTAAGGAATTCTGCTACCTAGGCAGCAAAATAACCCATTACGGACAGAGCAAGAAGGACATAAAAATCGGACCAGCACTGGCAGAAAGTGAATTCCTGACCAGAGGAAGTCTACATAGGTCTTCATTTGAGGAAGAAATTTCTGAGAATATACATTTGGAGCACTGCATAATATGGCAGTGAGTCACGGACTGTGGGAAAACCGGAACAGAAGGGAATCGAAGCGTTAGAACGTGATGCGCCGGAAGAACGTTGAAAATTATGTGGATTCATAAGGTAAGGAATGAGGAGGTTCTCGACAGTCGGCGAGGAAAGGAATATATAAAACACACTGCCAAGGAGAAGGGACACGATTTTAGGACATTCGTTAAGACATTACCGAATAACTTCCGTGGTACTGGAGGGAGCTGCAGAGGGTAAAAGCCGTGGAGGAAAACAGAGACTAGAATACATGCAGCAAATAATTGGGGAAGTAGGTTGTAAGTGCTGCTCTGAGATGAAAAGGCTGGAACAGGAGAGGAATTTGTGGTGGGCCACAAGACTGATGACTCAAAAAAAAAAAAAATGAGGATAGGAACCAATGTCCGGATGCGATGCAATGACACTACAAGACGTGGAAGCCACAGCGACAAACTCCTACCGCTAGGCCATCCCCTTGGCAGCAAACGTGAAGTTGAACGCTTGTAGATCGCTAGCGGAACTTCTCGTAAAGAGCCTGTCAACATCTCGGAATTTAGATGGCGTCAACGCATCTATGCCTGTCGTAACAACAGAGCTTGCAGTTTTTACAGTCATCCCAAATATATACAGTTTTTTCGATCATTCCTAGCATTTACAGTGATAGAACAATATGTTAATCACAAATCGTTTCTTCAGAGTCTTCTTTCTTTCGTTTCATCGGTTTCCCGTATCTATTGATACCGTAGCCCCGTTCTTAATGTCGGCACACCTGACATACCATTTTTGTTTTGTTAGTCATCAGTCTTCTGACTGGTGTGATGCGGCCCACCACGAATTCTTCTCCTGTGCCAGCCTTTTCATCTCAGAGTAGCACTCGCAGCCTCCGCGCTCAATTATTTGCTGGATGTATTCCAGTCTCTGTTTTCCTCTACAGTTTTCACGCTATGCAGCTCTCTCTAGTACCATGGAAATTTTCCCTGCATGTCTTAAAAAATGTTCTATCATCTTGTCCCTTCTTCTTGGCAGTGTGTTCCATATATAGCTTTCCTCACCAGTTCTTCCGAAAACCGCCATATTCCTTACCTTTAAAAGAAATAACTTCCATAATAAAATCTTTAAAAACAAAGCATTCTAGTGGTTACGATGAAATATCAACAAAGTTAATTAAGGCATGTTCTTGTGAGTTTAGTACAATTCTAAGTTACTTGTGTAACCAGTCAATTATAACTGGGACATTTCCTGACTGGCTAAAATATGCAGATGTTAAGCCTCTATTCAGGAATGGGGATAAAGAGATACCATCAAACTACAGACCGATTTCACTTTTTCCAGCATTCTCAAAAATTTTAGAAAAGGTAATGTGCAGGCAGCTTCTCAACCATCTCACCACAAATAGCACATTATCAAGAACACAGTTTGGATTTCTGAAGGTTTCTGGTATCGAGAAGGCTATTTACACCTACCGTGAAAATGTACATAATTCATTAAATAACAAATTACAAGCAGCAGGTATTTTCTGTGATTTGTCAAAGGCATTTGATTGTGTGAATCACAACATCCTTTTAAATAAATTAGAATTCTATGGTGTCACGGGCAGTGCTGCAAAATGGTTCCAGTCATACCTCGCTAACAGGAAACAAAGGGTGTCAGTGCAAGGAACTAGTGAATTAAGTCATCAGTCATCATCAGAATGGGAAGAAATTACATGTGGTGACCCACAAGGATCCATCTTAGGGCCATTGCTTTTTCTTGTGTACATTAATGATCTCTCATCAGTTACACTGCCAGAAGCAGAGTTCGTTTTGTTTGCAGATGACACAAGTATTACAATAAATAGTATGTCGAGTGTAGTTCTAGAAAGATCTGCTAATGATATTTTCATGGATATTAATAAATGGTTTAAAGCCAACTCACTGACATTAAACTTCGAAAAGACTCACTATATGCAATTCAGAACCTGTAAGAGGTTTCCACCCAACATATGCATAAAGTATGAAGAAGAGCAGATAGAAGAGGTTGACAGTCTCAAATTCCTGGGATTACAACCTGATAATAAATCCAGTTGGGTGGAGCACACCACACAACTTCAGAAATGCTTTAACAAATCTGTATTTGCAATTCGAGTGTTAGCAGACGTAGGCGACATAAAAATGAAAAAACTTGCATACTTTGCCTACTTTCATTCCATAATGTCATATGGTATAATATTTTGGGGTAACTCTTCAAGTCAAACAAAAGTTTTCAGAGTCAAAAAGCGTGTAATACATATTATTTGTGGAGTAAAATCACAGACGTCCTGTAGAAACCTCTTCAAAGAACTGGGTATACTAACTACTGCCTCTCGGTATATTTACTCCTTAATGAAATTTGTCATAAATAATATATCTCTTTTTACAACAAACAGCTCAGTTCATACATACAGTACCAGGAACAAAAATGATCTGCACAAGAACTTAAAAGCACTTACTTTAGTTCAAAAAGGGGTCCACTACTCAAGAACATTCATGTTCAATAATTTGCCAGCAAACATAAAAAATTTAGTTACAAATAAAGATCAGTTTAAAAGGAACCTGAAAGACTTACTAGTGGCCAACTCCTTCTACTCCATTGACGAAATTCTTAATAGAAACAAATGATGTATTGTATATACTCATACTACTAGTATTGTTATTTTAGCTTAAAGAAAAAAATGATCTATTATATATACTCAAACTATTAGTATTGTTATTTCAGCTAAAAAAAATGACATGTTCCACATCCACGAGGATCTCCTCAGCACGAATCGATGAAACGAAAAACTAATCTAATCTAATCTTCTAATTTTCAACATTCTTCTGTAGCACCACATCTCAAACGCTTCGATTCTCCTCCGTTCTGGTTTTCCCACAATCCATGTCTATCTGTCATACTATGCTGTGCTCCAAATGTATATTCTCAGAAATTTCTGCCTCTAATGAAGACCTGTGTTTCATGCTAATTGACTTCACTTTGCCAGGAACGCCCTTTTTGCCAGTGCTAGTCTGCTTTTTATGTCCTCCTTGCTATGAACATAATGGGTTATTTTGCTGCCTAGGTGGCAGAATTCGTTAACTTCACTAGGTTTTTGATCACCAGTTATGATATCAAGTTTCTCGCTGTTCTCATTTCTGCTACTGCTTATTACTTTCGTCTTTCTTTGATTTACTCTCAATCCATATTCTGTGCTCATTAGACTGTTCATTCTATTCAACACCTCCAGTAATTCTCATTCACTTTCATTGAGGATGGCAACATCATTAGCGAATCTTAACACTGATATCCTCTCACGTTGAATTTTAATCCCTCTCTTGAACCTTTCTGTTATTTTCTTAATTGCTTCTTCGACATATAGATTGAACAGCAGCGGCGAAATAATACGTCCCTTTCTTACACCATTCTTAATCGGAGCATTTAGTTTTCGGTTTTCCGCTCTTACTGTTCCTTCTTGGTTCTTGTACGTAGCGTATATCACCCGTCTTTCCCTTAAGCTTACCTCTATTTTTATCACGATTTCGAACATCTTGCACCATTTGACATTACTGAAGGCGCTTTTACCAGGTCGACAGATTCTATGAGCGTGTCCTGATTTCTCTTCAGTCTTCTTTCTATTATCAACTGCAAGGTCAGAACTGCGTGCCTGGTGCCTTTGGCTTTCGTAAAGCCAGACTAATCGTCAGCTAACAGCAAGTGAATGAATTGAATTACCCTGGGAAGGTGCCCTGTGTGTTAGCACAGAAGAGACAAAGTTAATTTTGCGTTACGTTTTGAATGACGTCGTGTTTATGCGAATGGAACTCGTTTTTGAATAGGTCTTGAGCAGAGGAAGCGTATTATCGAATAAAAATATAAGATGCTATTTTAAAATGATTTATTGTTGTTCATACGCTCGTAACGAACAAAGATACAAGAAAGATAAATCTTGCTGATTAATGTACCCCAGGTAGCGAAACACAATTGCTTTGTTCTTGACAGTAAGTTGTTTGAGGTGATCAAGATTAATAGGACACCCTGCACGTGTGGCAAACTACGCTGGGCGGCATGTCGACAGCTTCTGTTCAACAGGAGATCCGTTCTTCTTCAAAATTTGCTTCTTCTAGCAAGCAGTCAGTATCTGTTTAAGATTGCAGTGCGTTTTTCGCTATACCGGGTGATTCAGTTGCCCCTGCCTATCGGCTTTATGCAACCCACAACACCTTCAAAATCCATGTATGAGATTTTCATATTTTCTCGCTCGCTATATGCAAACTATACTTCCTGCAGAAAAATGTGGTTAAGTTTTGCACTGAGATACGTTTCCACCGAAGACCACTCAAAAAAAAACGAGTCTGAAGGTCGTTTTTATATGTTTCTCTTGAATAATTAGAAAACTATGGCCTCTAGGGAAAACGTATACCAGTGCAAAATTTAACTACAATGAATTTCCTGCAGAAAGGTCCTGTTCATTTTTTTCTGTAGCGAACGAGCATGTATTAATATCCCGCACATCGTGTTTGAAGGCTTTGTGGGTTGCATAAAACTCACAAGCAGAGGCATCTGAATCAGCCTGAATAACTTTTTTCTCTGTGGTTCCACCTCTATAATTATTTTCTTTCATCGTGCTGCAGCAGCTTTTTAATTCGCCTTCTTAATGATACCCGTTTTTATGATTATAAACGACATAAACGCAATTTGGATTTATCATTTTTCTATAAATGCGAGTGTGCCCTGTGGGACGTGAGCCTCCAAAAACGAACTGTCATTAAAGCCGAAGTTTTACACTAGACGTATTAAATAAAGTTTTATTAGTTCTTACAGTTACTCCTAGGAAATTAATGTTGCCAATTTTTGTGTTACAAACATTCCTTCATTGCGCTACTTTTGATGTAACAGCAACACTTAACAGCACTGGAGCTATGGCTTCAAAATTTACTTTAGAGCATACTCAATCTGGGGCGGGGGTGGCAGCAGCATATGCACTGCTTTTCAGCCAAAAGACAATAATGATACAACAGAAGACATTTAAAATTACAAAGGAGAAAATATGGCGGAGAAAAATATAAAAAAGGGGGGAACATAATGGACGAGAACAGACAAGAAGTGGGTGACTGTAAAATGGAGACAAAAACCTTAAAAAGTATTGAGCACAAAAAACCACACATTTGGACAATTAAAAGAACACAAGGCGTGCGTAGCACATAATGATCACTGACAGTAACACTATGTTCAAGTCCAACACACAATTAAAGTCACAGCTCGCAACACACAGGAGAACATCACCAAACACCACGCTGACGTAGCACACTAATAATGATGAGCAAAACACAGGATCTTCCAGGGGCATGGAGATGAGGGAGAAGGGAAGGAGGGGTGAGAGGGGGAGATGGGTGGGGACGTGACAAAGAGGGCTGGGGAGGGAAGGACGTGGAAGGGACACAGTTGAGGAGGGCGTGCAGGGACCCAGGGGAGGAAAGTAGGAAAATCAGCTCTGGGTGAAGGAGGGGAGAGGAAAAGGAGCCCTGGGGAGGAGAGGGAAAGGCCAGGTTACAGTTGGAAGGAAGGGTAGATGTTACAGCGAAGTTCAACATCCTGGGGGGGAGGTGCTGGAAATTATCCTGATGAAGGAAATGGGGGGTGTGGAGGTGGAGAGAGGGAGGGATACAGCGATAGAGGTGCAGCAATGGGCGGGGGGTGGAGAGGAAGGATGAAAGCAGGGGGTGGGGGAGGGATCAAGCGTGCAGACAGAGTAAAGGTTGCGAAGATGTTGGAGGAAAAGGAGGAGGGGGGGGGGGAAGGGGATGAGGTCGTACAGGAGCCGTGTGGGGGAAGGAAGGCGCATAAATAAGGCAAGGCGGAGCGCATGGCATCCAAGGATTTGGAGGGCCTTGTAAAAGTGGCTGGGTGCAGAGATCCAGGCAATGCTGGCATAACAGAGGACAAGATGGATGAGGGATTTGGAGGTGTGGAGGATGGTGGAAAGATGCAATCCTCATGTCCAGCCAGGCAGGAGTTTCAGGAGGTGGAGGCCATAATGGGCTTAATGCTGGATGGCCAGGAGGTGAGGGGTCCAGGTGAGGTGACGGTCGAGGTTGAGGCCAAGGTATCTCAGGGTGAGGGTGAGCTGGATGGGATGACGATTGAGGGTGAGGTAGAAGTCATGGTGACGGAAGGGGCTGGTGGTGCTGCCTATGATGATTACCTGAGCATCTTGTGCTGTGAAAAATTTACAAAAAGGCTAACACTCCACACCCGCCACGGGTACATGACGTAGCTAACTGTTTATGAACCTTACGCACGTTTATGTGGTGTGTCTAGTGCAGCAGCAGTGGCCCTAGTTCCAAACTTGGTCATGGAGAACGTTTCCTGTGCAGTTCTTTATTGACAACACAACACACAGTTACACACTGATAAGTCAAAACATTATCACCATCTCCAGCGCGACGGTGGATGCCACATGGTCGCGTTAAGGGCACGTGACGCGGTAGCAAAAGCATGCTAGAGCAGCAGACACGGACAGGCGATCACCCTAGAGGAGATACGGGGTGAAAATCTACATCTACATGATACTTCGCAAGCCACCTAATGCTGTTGGCGGAGGGCACTTTTTGTTCCTTTAACTGAGCCCTCCAGCCCTGTTTCACAGACGAATAGCGCGTGAGAAAAATGATTTTCGGTAAGCCTCTGTATTGGCTCTAATTTCTCGAATTTTCTCCATGTGGTCATTACACGAATCCTATGTGGGGGGAGGGGGGAGGGGAGAATTTGTCCGACTCTTCCCAGAACGTGTCCTCTGGAAACTTCAATAATAAATCTCTCCGCGATGCACAACGCCTCTCTTATAACGTCTGCCAATGGAGTTTGTAGAGCATCTCGGTCTCCTCTATCAGTCCTATCTGACAGGGATCTCAGATAGATGAACAATAAAGAATCGGTCGAATAAGCGCCTTATAAGCCGCTTCCTTCGTGAATGAGTTACTTTTCCTTAAGATTCTTCCTATGAATCTGGGTCTGGCATCTGATTTTCGCACTATTTGGTTTACGGGTCACTCCACTTAAGATCGCTCTCAATAGTTACTCCTAGATATTTTACGGTAGATACTGTTTCCAGCGGTTTGTCATCAATAGCGTAGCTGTACAGTAGTGGATTTATTTTCCTATGTATGTGGAGTATATTACATTTATTTACGTTCAGGGTCAGTTAGCAGAGCCTGAACCATTCATCAGTTCTCTGTATGTCATTCTCCAAATCGTTACTATCATCTGGCGTTGCTACTTTGTTATAAACGACCGCATCATCTACGAACAGCCTGGAAGAGCATCCAGCACTTTCTGCTAGATGATTTACGTGTATTGTAAACAGTAACGGTCCTATCACACTTCCTTGTGGTACTCCGGAAATTACCTTTACAGCTTTTGATTTTTGTCCCGTTAGGAGCGGCGTCTTGAGTTCTGCCTGCCAGGAAGTCTTGATCCAGTCACAGATCTGTCTTTGTCACTACATGTCAGTGCGGAACGTGTCAAATGCCGTCCTGAAGTCAAGGAACACGGCATCAACATGAGCGCCGTTGTCCACGTCGCTGTGGATCTAATGAAGTAACACAGCGAGTTGAGTTTCACAGGATCTCTGCGGAATCCATGTTCATTTGGATGGAGGAGATATTCACTCTCCAAAATCGTCGTAATTCTTGAACATAAAACATATTTTGTAATTCTACAACAGATTGGCGTCAAGGACGTAGGTCTATAATTGTGTGCATATGTCTTAGGGCCTTCGTAAAAAACGGAATGCCCTCGTTTTCTTCCAGGTGCTAGGTGCCCTTTGTTCAAGCGATCTGTGATAAATTACTGGTAGAAGGGGAACGAAGTCTTTCGCATAATCTTTGTAGAATCTTGTAGGTATCTTATCTAGACCTGACGCCTACTACTAAGCGATTTTAGCTGTTTTTCTATCCATTGAGATAAGCGACCTTGACAAAGGTTCGATTATTATAACGCAGAACATGTGAACGAGTGTCTAGAGAACGGCAAAACCGGTCGAATGTTCACGTGTTACTATCGTGAGCATCTACAGAAAGAGGTAGAAGGACAGTAAATGAATGTCGCGTGACTAGGGCCTCAAGTTTTATAACAGTTTAATCTGTGGGACTTGATGTATTACGTCTAGTACGGGGGGCTTTCAATAAGTAATGCAACACTTTTTTTTTCTCGGCCGGTTTCGATTGAAGAAATGCGGAATTTGTTGTGGGACATCGTGGAATATTCCCGCTTCAGCCCCTGTAGTTTCATGAAGTTCCAATAGGTTGGAGCGCCCTACGTAGCCCTCAAGACGGCGCCTGTAACGGAGGTGCTTTCCAAGCACAGAGCTGTCATTGAGTCTCTATTTTAGCAGAAAACCAGGGCATCGAACATATTCACAGGAGCTTGCAGAATATCTACAGAGACGTAGCAGTGAACAAAAGCACGGTGAGTCGTTGGCCAAGGCGTCTGTCATCATCGCAACGAGGTCGCGCAAATCTGTCCTGTTTTCAGTGAGCAGGTCAGCTGCAGACAGCACCGATTCCTGCAATGTTCGAATGTGCGGAAACTCTCATTCGAGGTGATCGACGACGGATCGCAATCAAATACCTCGCTGCACAACCGGACATCTCTGTTGCAGGTGTTGCCGCGCTCATCCACCAGTAGGGGCACTCAAAGTTATGTACCCACTAGGTTCCTCGCTGCCTAACAGAAAACCATAAAGAGCAAAGAAGGAGCATTTCTGCGGAATTGCTTGTGCGTTACAAGTCTGATCGTGACTATTTTTATCGTACACCGCTACACGTGACGAAACGCGTTCATCGCTTCGAACCGGTAATAAAACGGCAATTCATGCAGTGGCGCCATACCACCTCTCCTCCGAAAAAAAAGTTCAAAGGCGCATCTGCAGACGGTAAAGTCTTTCGGGATTCTGAATGGGTTATTCTGTGGTGCTACTGTCAACTGTGAAGTGTATTGTGCTACCCTCAGAAAACTAAAGACACGGCTTCAACGTGTTTGTCTCCATAAAAATGCATACTAACTTCTGCTTCTCCAAGACAACGCGAGGCCTCACACAAGTGTGCGTACGCGAGAGATCACAAAACCTCATTGCACTGTACTACCTCATCCACCCTACAACCCGCAGCTCGCACATTCTGTCTTCCATCTGTTTGGCTCATGATGGATACGCTGTTTGGGAAGCCGTATTTGGATGATGGGATGGTTATTCATGTTGCAAGACGTTGGCTCCGACGTCGACCAGTAGAGTGGTACCATAAGTACATACAGGCCCCCTCAGCAAAACGGGGCTTATCTTGAGAAACAGGGTTTTGTAGGCAAAAGAGATGGGAACGTCATGGTGTATTGGAGTCCTCAATAAAACCAAACAGTTTCCAGGAAAAAATATTTTTCATCTCTTATTGAACGCCACTTGTGTATGGTACCGAGCCTTTGTAGGACCGGGCAGCATCACTCGGTCTTACTTTTGCCAGTTTTCTGGAGCTCGCAGCACGCAGAGTGAGTGTCCGGCAGTCAGTGTCGAGCACAATGAACTTCGTGCTAAGCGCCTCATAGACGTGCAATGAAATCTAAATAACTTGCCTGTCTCTTGGTTGGATGTCTACGACACTGTCACTATGACTGAAAGTGATTATGCAGACACTTATTTGACTATCCCCGATGTTATTCAATCTGTATACTGAGCAAGCAGTAAAGGAAACAACAGAAAAATTCGGAGTAGGAATTAAAATCCATGGAGAAGAAATAAAATCTTTGAGGTTTCCCGATGACATTGTAATTCTGTCAGAGACAGCAAAGGACTTGGAAGAGCAGCTGAACGGAATGGACAATGTCTTGAAAGGAGGATATAGGATGAACATCAACAAAAGCAAAACGAGGATAATGGAATGTAGTCGAATTAAATCGAATAATGCTACGGGAATTAGATTAGTAAATGAGACGCTTAAAGTAGTAAATGTGTTTTGCGATTTGGGGAGCAAAATAACTGATGATGGTCGAAGTAGAGAGGATATAAAATGTAGACTGGCAATGGCAAGGAAAGCGTTTCTGAAGAAGATAAATTTGTTAACATCGAGTATAAATTTAAGTGTCAGGAAGTCTTTTCTGAACGTATTTGTATGAAGTGTAGCCATGTATGGAAGTGAAACGTGGACGATATATAGTTTAGGCAAAAGAGAATAGAAGCTTTCGAAATGTGGTGCTACAGAAGGATGCTGAAGATTAAATGGTTGGATCACATAACTAATGAGGAGGCACTGAACGAATTGGGGAGAAGAGAAATTTGTGGCACAACTTGACTAGAAGAAGGGATCGGTTGGTAGGACATATTCTGAGGCATAAAGGGATCACCAATTTAGTATTGGAGGGCAGCACGGAGGGTAAAAATCGTAGAGGGAGACCAAGAGATGAAGACACTAAACAGATTCAGAAGGATGTAGGTTGCAGTAGATACTGGGAGATGAAGAAGCTTACACAGGATAGAGTAGCATGGAGAGCTGCATCAAACCAGTCTCTGGACTGAGGACCACAACAACAACGACATTTGACTGTCTCTGTTTCTCCGTAAAAGTGACTGCTAAGTTGGAATGTAGTCTTCTGAACGGAACTCGTAGAACTGTACTGAGCTGGCTGCAGGCAATAAACTGAGAGCGTGTCCGCGGCTTGTCATGTTTTGAGTCTCTTGGCGGGAGGATCTCCATCCCCACCAGCACTGGGCGGAAGCAAGGTAACCCCTTGTTGACAGCGCACTCTCTGTGAGCTGGCAACGCTATCAGCGGACGAATACGATGTGTTGATGGACGTGGGGCGGAAAGAGTAATTCTGAACAGCGAGCGCCCTCTAGAAGCTGTTGGTCGGAACTCGGAAGGCGCCAGGCGAGTGGTTGTGCCTGTGTCTTGGTGGCTGGTCTCTCGTAGTACTGTTGAGCACCTCTTGAACCATGTACGCAACAATTTCGCTATTTAGTTTGCACCACTGTGGAAGTTCTCGACAGGGGATTGAAACCGAATCTTTACCAACTAAACAATCCAGCCACGAATCAAGAACCGTTTTTATTGCTTGAATCCTGCGAAGATTTGCCTTCTACTACAACTTGGCAGAGCAGCTCGCAGATGAGGCTACACCAGGAAGTAATGCCTTAACTATAGCCCGTGACTTGTTTGCCGAATGAAGGTTTCACTAATACAGTTTGGATAGCAAGTATAGTCAACAACGCAGAGTTTGTTAACAACGCAGAGTTTGTTAACCTCGAATTCTGTTCTAATGTGTTTCATTAAATCTATAAGCCAGCGTCTCACAGCAAATGACCGAGTGAGGTGACAACTGTCTTCGGCACATTGGATTCGAATGCGTGAGAACGGCGGTTGAAAACGCCGTATGGTCATCCACATTTCGTTTATACACTAAAGAAAATGTGTGTATGTTGATGATGTTGGGACAGCAACCAGCCACAAATTTACTTTCAGTTCCTTTATTCAAAGGATACCGTTACCGGTTTCGAATCGTTGTGATTCACCTTCAGACGGTTTACACGCTTTCTTTATGACATGTGGTGTGTTTTTTATAGATTAATTGTCCTAAAATATAAATAATACATAATTATAAACATGCCACACACAGATGGTTGCGTTACAGATTTTCGTTGCATGTGACTTGCGTGAAATGTCGGTTTGGAGTGTTTGTTTTCATAACATTCGTCCAACAAATGTGAATACATTCCCACTGCATTCTTATTGTCGCCCACGTAAATTTTTCTCACTGAACACTTCAGATTCGTCACTGAGAAGACTTCTATCACGCACCACATGTTTTGATACATGCAAAGAGCTTACAAACATATGAGTATCAAAGATGCTATGATATATAATAACATTTTACGACGATGTTCTATGTTTGAAAAGTATCATATACTCTTTTACGCAACTGTAATGCTTTTTGCAATAGTACAGAGACATTGATTTTTTGAGTTGATATTGTTACATTAATTATAAAGTACTGCATAGGTAAAATAGTACATTATTTAATTTCATTTAGCATCATGAAAAATTATAGTAACATATAAATTAGCTACTAGATCTGCAGATAGGCGTACTAATATTATTTGCTTTGGAGGTTGGAAAATAATGTTTGGAAATTTTTCAGGAAAGGGGTGTTAGCTAACTCCGTTTGTTCATTAAGGATATGGTCTGAGGTGCTGTTTTTGTATGTGTGTATATCTATTTCTTCTAATATATTCATAGTCGCTCCTTTTTCTGCTAGATGTAAAATTTTTAAGTTGTCCTCAATGTTTCCCACTGAATGGTTTTCTTCAGCAATATGGGCTGCAAATGCGGATTTGTTTAAGTTACCAAGTCTTAAAGCATCAATGTTTTCTTTATATCTAATTTCGAAACTTCTGCCTGTTTGTCCAATGTAGAATGTTGGCCATGTATCACATTTGAGTTTGTATATTCCTGATTTACGGTAGGGACTCTTGGAGATATTTACATTATGGATTACTTTTTGTTGTAATTTATTATTTGTGGAAAAGCTGATTATGATATTTTTCTTTTTAACTAAGTTTGCTATTTGGTATGAAAGTGGGCCCATGTATGGCAGAGTAGCATATTATTTAGGTTTGGCTTCTGTGGCACACTGATTTGGCTTGAAGTGACTGCTGTGAAGTGGATCTGTAGCTTTTGTCTGCATCTTGTTGTGAAGTTTTTCAATTATTGTGTTTTATATCCATTATTATGAGCAACTGTTTTAATTATATTGATTTCATTTTGTTGGTCTGTGTCACTCATTGGTACTTTTTTTAATTCGGTGTAGCATCGTTCTGAAATATCCCATTTTTTTTGTTGGCGGGGGTGGCAAGATGAGTTGTCAATACTGACATTTGTGGTGGTAGGTTTTATGTAAATACTAAATTGATGTTTATTGTTACTATTGCAAATTTTCAGGTCAAGAAAATTAATGCTTTTATTAGTTTCATGTTCAACTGTGAATTTAATATTTTTCTGCATTTTGCTTAGTTCTGCTGCTAATGTATCTATTTCATTGCTTGTACCATCAAAAAGCGAGATTGTATCATCAACATATCCTCTGTAGTAGATTATTTTGTTTGAGATGTGCTGGTTGGTTCAGAAGAATTTTTGTTCTATATGGTTGATGTAAATGTCAGCCAATATCCCAGCTAAGCTACTTCCCATTGCCAAACCATCATGTTCTTGGTACAGTTTTTTGTTGAAGCTAAAGTAATTATGCTCTAGAATAAGTGAAAGTATTTCTATGAGTTCACAGATCGCTGCAACACTAATTTTCTTATATTTAAGCAGATTGTTTCTTATAATGTTAATAGTCTCTTTGACAGGGATGTTCGTGTATGGGTTGAATACATCTAGTGATGCTAATTTAGCTGTTAGTGGGATGTGGATGTCTTTAATTAATCTTATGAGTTCATGTGTGTTATGTATAGTGTAGTTATTTTCAAATGTATAGTATTTGTTAATGAGGTCTTTTAGTTTACGGCTTTGAAGTATGCAGGGTCGTTTCTTGAGTTAACAATCGGGCGAATGCGACAATTTTCTTTTTGAACCTCTGGCTGTGCACGCTCTTTTGGTCCTGAGGGATTCATTGCTATGCAGTTACGTATTTCATATTTGTTCAGTAGAAAGTTACAGTTTTGTAGTAGCTTTCGGAGTTTAGTTTGGAATTTTACTGTAGTCTCTGACTTTATTGCAGTAATATTGTTGCTATGGAAAAATTGCAAGGTTTTCTCTACGTATTCTCTTTCATGCATTACGATTGCTGTCGCAACACCATCAACATTTGTCTTCAAACAACAGCCACGGTCTCCATCATGTCATCATATGACAAAATTGCAAATGTGTTTATGTCTGAACAAAGCTGAAATCTCGTTATCAAAACTTCTGCCAATAAGTGATAAGGATTCTGAAAGCTGGATCTTTGTGAACAAAGCTACTAGAGTGAAGATGGGTACAGATCAGAACTATTTAGTTTCAGTGACTTTATCTTGCCAATGAAGTCCTCAGAGTTGCGTATGTGATGAGCACATTTTCTCACAAGAGGCTCTAGTAACGATGCTATGTGCTTGGCACAGTCATAGTTTGTGGAGACAGTGTTACTAGCTATTGGATACGGAGGAAGTCTATGAAGCCTCGGAGGAATCTCATCTCTTTGTTTCCCTAAATTAATTGTATCACGAGCGGTTCCTTTGAACAGGACACGGACGATTTCCTTCCCCCAATCCGAGAATGTCCCGAGCCTCGAATGACATCGCTCTTCCTTCCTTCTTTCATATAATATGATACTGTTGACGTTGATAATCTATTTTTTGTTCTGTTTTGTTCAAGAGCTGACCACCCGCCATCAAAGTATTTTACTGCCCCCCTTTCTTACATTCTACCCTCAACTGCAATAACAACGTAAGACGTAACATTACTTTGTGTAAGCAGTCTTCACAGTCCTTCATAGTTTATTAACAAGCTGGAGAAACACACAGGTTAACCCACTCGACTAGGATCTTGACCAAGATACCACCCCCTGAACACTCCGCCAGTCCCTCAGCTAGTAACGTTAAAGTTTATAAATAAGTTTTATAGTGTCCTATACAGGTCACAATTTTTTGTTATCAAAATGATTGGAACTTATTTCGCGTGTGATCTCATTATCAGGCAAAACTAAATAGTTGAAATACCTTGAAGTACTGAACTAATTCAGCAAGATAACAAAACATTGTACTGTTATCGGTCTCTGTAAAGCCTGTCAGTGAATTTCACAAACTGTCGTGGTTGAGTAAGAGCGAGTGAGGCTACAAATGGCACTACGCACTGGGAATCACTCTAGCTGTCGGCGGTCGTATAGGTACTGTCAAGCTATTTCAATGAGTATCCGCAGTTAGTTGTCGGAGAACTGAAAATCAGCATCTACACAAACACATTGCACTGAACGCTGATGCCATGTAAGGATCGGTATCCTCTGGTAGTTGTTTCCGGGAGACGTGCTAGTCAATTAAAGCTATGTTAGGCAAATATTGGCCTGAAAGAATATCGTGGCAGGCCAGTGCTGCGGTAAGAGCGTTACCTTACGTCGTTTGCTTTACCGCAAATACCGAAAGATCACTCAGTCACTATACAAAGTGAAACATCCCCTTAGAAAAATTTATGACAGTACTGGTAAACCTCTTGTGTTATTTGATTTTCAAACAGTTGAGCAAAACTGAACGTACTCAGACATTTCTCTCAGTACTTATTCTCATCATCACTAAACTGACACACAATATTTTTAGCACAACGCAATCTGACTTTCAATAATCCCTACAAAAGAATGGCCGTGACTAACAATAACCTATACCTTTCATGAATCACTTACCTCACAAAAGTCTCCGTTACTCGAACTACTGCAATACAGCGAGCGCCAATACAGTCAGCTAAATAAAAAATTCTAACTACTGAAGGCTCTAACTACTGATAGACATAGTTAGAAAATGAATATGTAAGTAGGCTGTTTAGGTTTTTATGTTGGTAACACCACGTAGCGCTCTATATGAAAATCACTGACTGTACTGTGTGCAGTTTGTGGCTGGTTTGCATTGTTGGAATATTTGCTATTGTAGTTTTGGGCAGTTGGATGTGAACAGCGCATAGCGTTGTGCAGTTGGAGGTGAGTCGCCAGCAGTGGTGGATGTGGGAAGAGACATGGCAGAGTTTTGAGAGCGGACGATCTGGACGTGTGTCCGTCAGAAAAACCAAATTTTGTAAGACTGGATGTAATGAACTGAGATATATATTACGACTTTTGAACACTATTAAGGTAAATACATTGTTTGTTCTCTATCAAAATCTTTCATTTGCAAACAATGCCGATCAGTAGTTAGCGCCTTCTGTAGTTAGAATCTTTTATTTAGCTGGCAGTATTGGCGCTCGCTGTATTGCAGTAGTTCGAGTAACGGAGATTTTTGTGAGGTAAGTGATTCATGAAAGGTATAGGTTATTGTTAGTCATGGCCATTCTTTTGTGGGGATTATTGAAAGTCAGATTGCGTTGCGCTAAAAATATTGTGTGTCAGTTTAGTGATGATGAGAATAAGTAAAGAGAGAAATGTCTGAGTGCGTTCAGTTTTGTCCAGCTGTTTGAAAATAAAATAACGTAAGAGGTTTACCAACACTCTCATTATAAATTTTTCTAAGGCGATGTTTCAAAAGAAAGCGTAACAATATAAATGGTATTCATACGGAGGATGCCCATCACTAAAGTTGAAGTTTCAGAACGTTGTTGAAAGAGAACCACCGCTCAGAATGACCTCAAATTAGAATATTACATTGCTGAGGCAGGGGAAACGTCATAAAACAAAAAAATAACCAAAATGTGACCAAAAGAAGGCGCAGTAAGCTTCAGAATATGCACACCAACAGACGCACTTTCACGGATGTTCTTCAGTTTGCGTGCGAGACCCCCAACATCACTGTCTCCACGGCGGATCCCATGCTGCTGGTAAAACTCCTTCACAAGAACGGTGAGTGTGCCCCGGTAGTCCTGCAGAAGTTCCGGACACCTAAGGGAATAAAAAAAGGCATTGGTCCGATGTTTGCTAAGCGTCTGGAGAAAATGATTACAAAATTAGAAAGGAAAGGTTCTTTTCAACTACAGTGTGGCAGGGGGAGGAAAGCAGTTGATCCAAGGTCTGTCGAAGACGTGGCTGCAGCGCTGCAGGAGTTTCAGAGCGTTGGTGTGCAAACCTGTTGTGCACGGGGAATTTCTCAAACGTTGGAGAGCCGGCCGCTGTGGCCGAGCGGTTCAAAGGCGCTTCAGTCCGGAGCCGCGCTGCTCCTACGGTCGCAGGCTCGAATCCTGCCTCGGACATGGATGTGTGTCATGCCCTTTGGTTAGTTAGCCCTACGTCTAGGGGACAGATGATCGCAGATGTTGAATCTCATAGTGCTTAGAGCGATTTCACCATTTTGAACACTGGACTTGCGTTAGAGCAAGGGGTATAAAATCCTTGAAACTCCTGCAACGCTGTCCGTACAAAGTCACCCGTGTTCAACAATTGCTTCCTACTGACCTGCCAGCAAGACAAACGTGCGCTCTGGAATTCCTTGTTCGCGTGGAAGAGGACAATGAATGGCCATGGATCCTTCTTTGGACAGACCAAACAGATTTCCATCTCGAAGGACAAGTCAATATGCAGAACTGCAAAATATGGGCAACGGAAAGTCCGTACGCACATCAACCGGTGCCACTTCATTTCGCGGAGGTGACTGTGGTGTGTGGGTTGATGGCATCGATTATCTCTGGGCTATAGTATTTTCTACGAGATGAGTCGTGAGACCTGTACCGTCACTGGCGAATGCTATGAGAGTCTTTTGCGCACCAACGCCATTCCAACAGTTTCTAGACGCTGCACGGCAGTATAACTGAGTCTCTCCTCGTGTGCAGTATGCACGCTTCAGTGGTTCTCTTTACATACCACAATTTCATTGTTTCACGAAGCCGAAATGGCTAATGATTTTGGCTGCACCATCACATATGATGGGGTGATACGTCTAATGTAACACGTTTCTTCACAGTTATGGATATGTTGTACAGTTGCTTTATAATATCTTCTGTTTTACATCCGTATAGTTAGGATAGCGTTTGTAAATGAGGTTGCCTCAGTGTGTTTATAGTTTTCTAGGTATGAAGATCGTCTTATATACCGAAATACATAATCTGATAAAAAATAAACATTGCCATCCAAGACTGGAAAGATAATAAAGCAAATGTTCGCACTGACCACAGCTGTCACGGCGCCGTCATTTAATGCCACAGTCACCGTGGAAGCCCGGGTGAATAGACGCGATAGAGTAACAACGGCATACCGACCAGTGTCCTTGGAGCGAGGCCTGTTTCGAGTAGCTGTTCGCTTGGACAACGGCGTATCCCGACACGACCTTTGACATGGTATAACAAGAAATATGATTCATCGGAGCAGGCGACACGATTCCACTGATTCACGGTCCAATCTCGATAATCCCGTGCCCGCTGCAGTCGTAATTGACTAAGACGTTGGGTCAACATGGAGACATGTAGGGGTCGTCTTCTGTGGATTCCCATGCTCGACACCGTGCGCTGAACCGTGTGCTCTGGAATACTTCTCCTTGCACCGACATTTAACGTTAACGTTCTGTCCTTCTGTACAGAGTGGGCTAACCTCCAGCCTGTGATGAGGCTGCTCGTTGGTTTCAACCACTCTCCATAGGTGCTTACCACTTTCCCTAGATGCAGCACGAGAACAGTCTATCGGCTTTGCCGATTCCGAAATGTTCGTTTCCAGGAGCCGCGCCATAACACTCTCCTCTTTGTCAAAGTCGCTCCCGTCATTGGATTTCCCACCTGCGTCCCGTATCGTCGTCGTCGTTAGAATTATTGCCCAATCAACTATTCTGTGCTTGTACTCTTTCCTTATCGCATAACGTGCCCGAAACGCAGACGCCCAGACGTTCGAGTCAAAGCTCCACCCAAAGATGGTCGTCAACAGAACAGTACAAGTGACAGAAATCTTCGGAGGAGACGACCCTATGGACGATATCAAAGATCGTCACGAGATGGTGAACAGAACAATCAGGTGAAAGAAGTCGTCGGAGCAAGAGGCGTCCTGATGACATACGAAGAGAGAAAAGGGTATGCCAGGATTTTCTTTCGCAATTGCAGATGACGGAATAGCTAATAAACACCAGCAACTCCAACCATGGTCTTTGAAGATTTCTCTTGGCCGTAAGACGCATGCGGAAATTTTCGCCCAAATCCCTCCATATTCCCAATTGGGAGAAAACCCCATACCCTTAAGTCCCACAAAGTACGAAAAGACACTAAAACCCAAGGAACCAATGAAAAGAACTTGAACTAATCTAGATATGAAAGTGTGCCCTGTACACCAGTTGGCTGGAAAGGGCAAAAGCAAGCCTTCAAGCAGCCCCATAACGTGCCCACAACACCAACAGACGCCATTCAGTCTCGTGTTGGGCACGTCATAACAAATCTACATCTGTATCTACATGATTACTCTGCAGTTCACAGTTAAGTGGCTGGCAGAGGATTCATCGAACCATCTTTAAGCAACTTCTCTACTGCTCCACTCACGAACAGCGCGCGGGAAAAACGAATACTTAAATTTTTCCCTGCGAGCTCAGTTTCTCTTATTTTGTTCAAAATGGTTCAAATGGCACTGAGCACTATGGAACTTAACATCTGAGGTCATCAGTCCCGTAGAACTTAGAACGACTTAAACCTAACTAACCTAAGGATATTGCACACATCTATGCCCGAGGCAGGATTCGAACCTGCGACCGTAGCAGTCGCGCGGTTCCGGACTGAAGCCCCTAGAACCTCTCGGCCACCGCGGCCGGCTCTTATTTTGTTGTGATGATCTTTCCTCCCTATGTAGATTGCCGCCAACAAAATATTTTCACACTCTGAGAGGGAAAGCTGGTGGTTGGAATTTCATGACAAGGTCCTTCCGCAGCGAAAAACGCCTTTGTTTTAATGACTGCCACCCCGTGTATCATATCCGTGGCATTTCCTCCTCTGTTTCGCGATAGTACAAAACGAGCTGTCCTTTTTTCAACTTTTTCGATGTCTTCCGTCAGTCCTACCTGACGTGGATCCAACACTTCACAGCAGTAGACCTACTCCAGAACAGGGCGGACAAGTGTACTGTAAGCAATCCCTTTAGTAAACCTGTTACATTTCTTAAGTGTTCTGCCAATAAATTGCAGTCTTTGGTTCGCTTTCCCCATAATATTATCTGTGTGATTGTTCCAATTGTAATTGTAATCTCTAAGTATTTAATTGCGTTTACAGCCTTTAAATTTGCGTGATGACATTACATGACGGTAAATGGCAGCATCATCTGCAAACAATCTAAGAGGACTGCTCGGATTGTCTCCTAAATCGTTTGTGTACATCAGGAAAAACAGATGGCCTATAACACTTCCTTGGGGAACACCAGATATTACGTCTGTTTTAATCGATGACTTTCACTTATTACCAACCTCTCTTAGAGGAAATCATAAATCCAGTCAGACAACTGAAACGATGATCCATAGACAGGCAGTTAAATTAGAAGTCTCTTGTGATGTGCGGTGTCAAAAGCCTTCTGCAAATCTAAAACTATGAAATCAATTTGACCTTCCCTGTCAATAGCACTCATTACTTCGTGAGGCTGAAGAGCCAGTCGTGTTTCATAAGAACGATATTTTCTGAATCCGTGCCGACTGTGTGTCAATAAATAGTTTTTTTTTCGAGGTGATTCATAATGTTCGAGTAGAGCATATCATCCCAAATCCTACTGCAAATCGACGTTAGTGATACGGGTCTGTAATTCGGTGCGGTTAGTGTATGAATAGAAAGGTGTAGTATACACAACGTTGGACAAGAACCTTCCATTTGTTCAGCAATGCATAAAATTCTATTCAAAATGTAAGATTGTCTGGATGCCAAGCAAAGGTCACTATCAAGGAGGAAGACGCGTTTGATCAGTGAATGACAGCAGAGGACATCCACTGCACCTATCAGCACATCCACTCTGCTGTTCTGAAGTAAAGATGTCACACAACTACTCCTATAGGGAAGACCTTTTTTTTAAATTTGTAATGTAAGATCTTCCGAACGCACAACATTCTTGACTTGAGAAATGGAAGTGGAGGATTAGGGTTAAACTTTCCGTCAACAACGATTACTTTAGTGACAGAGCGCCAACTCGTGTTGGATGGCGGAGCGAAAACACTGACCAACACCTTTTCAAACGAAGCATCCCGGTAGCCGACTTACGTGATTTAAGAAACAACAGAAAATCTAAGTCTAGTTATGGTTATCACTGTTAGCATTCAACCGCGATTCTTATACACATATTTTAACAACGCGTTTCAAGAGACAATGCTCTCATCATCAGCTTGTAAAGTCTATGTCATGAAATTAAACGGACTAAAAAGACAAAATACCATCACACCTAGTTGGGATGGTATTTTGTCTTTTTAGTCCGTTTAATTTCATGACATAGACTTTACAACCTGATGATGAGAGCATTGTCTCTTGAAACGCGTTGTTAAAAAATATATGTATAAGAATCGCGGTTGAATGCTAACAGTGATAACCAGTATAACGACAACTGCTACCTCGACTCCATAATGGATTATATTAAATCTAAATCTAGATTGACGAATGGGGACATTATCGTGAATACGGTTCCAGTGCGTTAACCACCGCGTCACCTTCTTACAACCCTCCGCGTACCACCG
The DNA here is from genome assembly GCF_021461395.2 of Schistocerca americana. Taxonomy (NCBI): domain Eukaryota; kingdom Metazoa; phylum Arthropoda; class Insecta; order Orthoptera; family Acrididae; genus Schistocerca; species Schistocerca americana. Next base: position 257,268,639 of record NC_060122.1, on the reverse strand, counting down.
AATCGCAGCCAATTAAGCAATAATATCTACAGAATCGCAGAAGACCCGCGACGCCTAACACGAACTGAACACTGCGTCAGCAAAACGCTTCGGCAAGCGGGCCTCTGGCCACCCATCGCCCAACTCCTCTGAGACGTTTGCAGTCGCCGCAACTTGACTTGCTGACACGCGAGCTCTGTGACAAGGTGACCTGTTGGCAATCAAGCTGCCACTCTACTTGTAGCGTCACTTACGTCGAGGTCACTGTTTATCACGAAGCTTCTCCGGAACCGAACGAGTCGCCTCTTCAGACGGCGTCGACTGCCGCAGGCAGACATCTTGTAACAAACTTACTAAGGTGTGTACATCATAGAAAACATCTCTTTTTTACATTTTTCATTCTTTACTCCTGGGATCCTGGCGGGCTGTTGTACAACTTTGTACTTCCAGCCAAATATCCCTGTAGGATGAGAGTGTGAGGGAAAGAAGGGAAATATTTTTGGGGGGAATCGCAAACCACATTTTTTTTTTTTGAGTCATCAGTTTTCTGGCTAGTTTGACCCGGTCCGCCACAACTTCCTTTCCTGTGCCATCCTCTTCAACTCAGAGTAGCACTTGCAACCTATATTCTCAATTATTTGCTGGATGTATACCAATCTCTGTCTTCCTCTACAGTTTTTACGCTCTGCAGCTCCCCCTAGTACCATGGAAGTTGTTCTCTGAAGTCTTAACAGATGCCCTATCATCTTGTCCCGTCTTCTCGGTACTGTGTTCCATATATTACTTGCCGGCCGAAGTGGCCGTGCGGTTAAAGGCGCTGCAGTCTGGAACCGCAAGACCGCTACGGTCGCAGGTTCGAATCCTGCCTCGGCCATGGATGTTTGTGATGTCCTTAGGTTAGTTAGGTTTAACTAGTTCTAAGTTCTAGGGGACTAATGACCTCAGCAGTTGAGTCCCATAGTGCTCAGAGCCATTTGAACCATATATTACTTCCCTCGCCGACTCTACGGTGAATCCTCCTCATTGTATACCGTATCAGACAACCTAATTTTCAACATTCCTCTGTAGCACCACATCTCAGTTGCTTCGATTGTCTTCTATCCTGATTTCCCCACAGTCAATTTTTCACTATCATACAATGCTGTGCTCCAAACCTACATTTTCAGAAACTTCTTCCTCAAACTGAGACCAAAGTTTGATGTTAGTAGAGTTCTCTTTGCCATAAACGGGCTTTTTTATATCCTCCTTGCTCCGTCATCATGGGTTATTTTGCTGCCTAAGTAGCAGACTTCCTTAACTTCATCTACCTTGTGATCACCAACCCTGATGTTAAATTTCTCGCTTTTCTCATTTCTGCTGCTTCTCATTACTTTAGTCTTTCGTCTCTCAGACAATATTCTGTACTCATTGGACTGTTCATTCCATTCAGCAGATCCTGTAATTCTTCTTCAATTACAATGAGGATAGCAATGTCATCTGCGAATCTTATAATTCATATCCATTCACCTTGAGTTAAAGTCCAACTGTTGAATCATTCTTTTATTTCCATCATTGCTTCTTCGATGTATAGCCTGAAGAGTAAGGACGAAAGATTACATCCCTGTCTTACAGCCTTTTTAATCTGAGCACTTCGTTCTTGGTCTTACACTCGTATTTTTCTCTCTTGGCTCTTGTACATATTGAATGTTACCCGTCTTTCCACTTAGCTTGTCCTTATTTTCCTCATAATTTAGAACATCTTTCACCATTCAACATTGTCAATTGTTGAACACGTTTTCCAGGTCTACAAATGCTATGAACGAATATTGATTTTTTTTTTTTCAGTCTTGCTTCCATTATCAACCTCAACATCAGAACTGGCGCCTTTACCTTTCTAAATCAAGCTGATAGTCATCTAATAGATCCTCAGTTTTCTTTTCCATTCTTCTGTATATTATTCTTGTCAGCAAAGTGGATGCATGACCTGTTAATCTTATTGTGCGATAATTCTCGCACTTGTCAGTTCTTGCAGTCTTCGGAATTGTGTGGATGATATTCTTCCGAAAGTCGTATGGTATATCGCCATACACACCAAATTGAATAGTCGTTTTGTTGCCACTTTCCCCAATGATTTTAGAAATTTTGATGGAATGTTATTTATCCCTTGTGACTTATTTGATTCTAATCCCCCAAATCTCTCTTAAATTCTGATATGATTCCAACACTGGAGCCCTTCTAAATGGATTCCTGTTTCTTCTATCACATCAAACAAATCTCCCCCCCCTCCCCCCCCCCCCCCCCCCCCCCATCACAGAGGCTTTCAATGTATTCTTTCCACCCATCTGCTCTCTCGTCTGCATTGAACAGTGGATTTTCCACTGCACTCTTGACGTTATCACCGTTGCCTTTATTTTCACCGAAGATTGACTTCAGTTTTTTATATGTTGCGTCAGTCCTGACGACAATCATTTCCTTTTGATTTCCTCACATTTTTCGTGCCGCCTTAGCTTCTCTGCTCTTTCGATTGATTTCATTCCTAAGTGACTTGTATTTCTGTATTTCTGATTTTCCCTAAACGATTTTGTACTTCGTTCTTTCAGCGCTCAACTGAAGTATTTCTTCTGTTTCTTTCCAACTTCTGTGATAGCTCTTTTTAGAGATATCCATTTCTCTTCAACTGAACTGCCTACTGAGCTATTCCTTACAGCATTATGTATAGCCCTAGAGAACTCCGTTCCTTAGAACTTCCGTGTCTCACTTCTTTGAGCATTAATTCCTTCTGATAAGGCTCTTAAACGTCAGCCTACTCTTCATCATACAATCCATACAGATTGTAAAAAATGCCGCGTCGGACATTTTATTTTATCAATTCTTCATTACGTATTCGCGACACATTTGCATATAGTTTCCACATATACCGCTGAGTGTATATGCAAAATTATATCATTATATGACTTCTAGTTCAGAAGATATGCCGTAAACAGTATCCTCCTAATTATTGGACTCATTTCATCGAAACCTAGTATTCATATTACTTACTGTATAGAAAGAATAGCTATGGATGTAACAACCACCTAAGTATCAAAGGAGTGGGGTGGGGATGAAAAAGAAGTGTAACCAGCGGTGTGCGAATACCCAGACTTTATTCATCCAGTATTAGAAATGAGAGCGCTTAGTGACTTGTAACAGACTTTGCACAGAATTTCAAACCTTTACCAAACTTTTTCTCCTTTCCACCCACACAAAACTACGAAAGGAAAAAAGTTTATCGCTTACTGTATTTTCGCTGTTCATGCAGTAAAACGGCCGCGTCAGGCATAACATTTAACTTTATTAATTATTCATTATCTATTTGCGACAAATTTACATATAGTTTCCACATATAACGCTGAGTGTATCTGCAAAATTATATCATTATATGACGTCTAGTTCAGGAGATATGATGCCATAAACAGTGAGATTCGTGAAAAACTGCTTCATCATGCATGATGTTTAAATTTATTACTACATTGCTACTATATTCCCAAAACATTTCGCATATAGTATCCGCATACGCCACTGTATGTACCTACAAAATTATATCATTGTACGACACATAGTTCAGGAGACGTGACGTCATAGATACTGAGATGCGTGAAAAATTGCCGAATCGTGCGTGAAGTTTTAATTTATTACTTCGTAACACATTTCGCGGACGGTATCCTCATACACCATTGGATGCACTAAGAAATTATGTCGTTGTACGACACGTGGTTGAGGAGATATGACTTCAGAAACATTGACCTGCGTGAAAACCAAACTGCAGGGCGAAATTCGCTACAGATACCGTTGAAATATGAGTACAAATATGACTGAATTATGTTAAATATGTGTGGCATATACGTATGCGGGTGAAACCGCAGATAAAAATCTCTTCCTAAACCCCTAGATAGATTTCAGCCAACCTCAGTACACAAGTTACTTACTTTGCGCAAAGATATACGATGGGGGTTAGGACGAGCAACTTACTAATGGGATGGAAGTGATAATTTGGAGAGAAAAAGGGGAGTGGGAGAAGGACAGGCAGACAGGGGGCATGGGGAGATGGTCATAGATTGGGGGGGGGGGGGGGGAGGGAGAAGTGGACGCAGAAAGGAAGAGATGAACAGAGACAGGAGGAGGGGTAGACGACCAGAGAAAGGGAGAGATGAGAGATGTGAGAAAAGATGGACAGAGGAAGAAAAGAGGAGGAGATGGACTAACACAATACTGGAATAAATACATACCCAGACGACGCTGGGTGCCCAGATAGTTACAAATAAATTAGCCTCTGACTAGAAGAAAGTTTTTGAATTTTTCTTGTATAATCTATTTCTGGATTGCCAGCCTCATCTTTAACTACAACTGTTCATGGAGCAAAATGCTCCAAAAATTACATTACAGCAGTGCATATACAACATAATCGCATACCGTATAGTATACCGTATATTACAACTTACACAATCTCTACCAGTCATGAAATCAGATTAAAGTTCTTATGCTGTAGTCATATTGTACATGAAATGACAAATATTCGTATTCATAGAGCAAATATTAAGACAATAATATTTTCAACCTTTCGTGCATGAAATATCATTATATACCGGCTGGTTATAATTAAACGTTCCAGATTTATCACGTTATAACACGGGAACTAATTACCGTACGAGTACCGAACTTGGTAGCATTAATACCAAGGACATGGGGAAGAGAAATGATGCGGAATCAGTTCAATTGAAACACTTTTAATGTGCTGCTACAGTACATAATACCGCTGCCATTACTGCTACCAAAGGGGCTCAATATGGCATCAGTGTCCAGAAGAGTCTGAAAGCGCAGAATTGCATTCTGCACATCACAGTGAAGCGCCTCCGTACGTATGCTGGCTACCTTTCTTGATATGCTGCTCTTCAGATAAGCCCATGCGTGAATGTTCCCCTAGTAAATCCTGTCGTTCAGGGTCACGCAAACCACAGGGAGTGAGGTCAGGTGATCGTACCGGCGAAGAATTTGAAACGATCGGGTGACAGTTCGATCGTTCCCAAATGTGTTGCCGGACAGAGTGGCCTTGCGGTTCTAGGCGCTTCAGTCTGGAACCGCGCGACCGCTACGGTCGCAGGTTCGAATCCTGCCTCGGGCCTGGATGTGTGTGATGTCCTTAGGTTAGTTAGGTTTAACTAGTTCTATGTTCTAGAGGACTGATGATCTCAGATGTTAAGTCCTATAGTGCTCAGAGCCATTTGAACCATTTTTGAACCCAAATGTGTTTCGGAGAAGCAGGTGAACTTCACGAGCGAAGTGCGGTGGAGCCCCATTTTGGGTGAAAACTGTTGAGCTCAATGCCTCTCTCTTCTGTAGGGATGCGGGGGGCTATGACATGCTGACGAAGCATATCGCAATAACACTGGTCAGTCACAGTGCACGTCTTTGGTGTTGAGCGCCAACCTGTTCAAAAAAGAATGGGCCAATGATGAACGTAGCCGTGAAACGACACAATACGGTGACACGTTCGCCATACAGAGGAGTTTCATGCACAGTGACTGGAAGTGGAGATCCCCACACTCGGTAATTCTGTGCGTTCACCTCAGCCGTCAGAGAAAATGTAGCTTCGTCTGTCCATAGGATTTTCCAGGGCCAGCCGTCGTCAACTTCAATCCTTGCGAGAAAGTGGAGAGTGAAGTCAACACGTCGTTGTGCGTCCTGTGGTGCAAGTAGCTGTACGATATGGATCTTGTACGGATACCATTTGAGAATGGCTCGAAGCACCTTCCGTACAGTGGATCTCGGGATGTTCAGCTGTCGTGACACAGCACGCGCACTGCCCAGCGATCGGGAATTGCGCGTAGCGGTGTGTGCCACAGCAACAGCGATTTCGTCAACCACCTATGGTGCAACCGGTCGTCGGTCTCTCCCCTGAGCGACGCCCAGTTCTCCTGCTGATTCGAACTTCTTCATGATGCTCCGCACAGCAGGTGGAGAATGAGGACCCTTCTGTAATCCTTTCAGCCAGCGATATTCTCGAAGTGCAGCTGCAACATTACTGTTCTTTTGATAATACAGCTTCACCAATAATGCCCTGCTCCATTTGCCCAAGCTCATGTTGACACTTCAACTAGTGCACTGAAACTGGTCAGGTGTGTGAGACTACGACCCACGTTCACTGATGACGGCACTTGGCGCCCATAGTTGGAACTGGACGGCGGTGCTGTGGCGCACAGAAATCGTGCACCCCATACTCTGGACATTAATGCTACCAAGTTTGGTACTTGTACGATAATTAGTTTACGTGTTATAACATGTTACATACGAAAAGTTTAATTATACCCACCCGGTATGCATTACTGTTCGTGCCGGCCGCGGTGGCGGTGCGGTTCTAGGCGCTGCAGTCTGGAACCGCGGGACTGCTACGGTCGCAGGTTCGAATCCTGCCTCGGGCATGGATGTGTGTGATGTCCTTAGGTTAGTTAGGTTTAAGCAGTTCTAAGTTCTAGGGTACTGACGACCAACGATGTTAAGTCCCTGTTGTGGCGTAACAAGCTAGCTACGCCACACTGAGAAGGGAGCCGAAAGGCACGCGTACACACACGCCGACTGGCGTCAAGTCTGGAACAGGATACGTTATGACTGCTATAAAGAAAATACGTAGCTTTGGAATATACTTAACTTTATTCTTTGTTGGTTTACAACATTCTTCTTGAGACATTTATACGATAACTCTCAAACTAGGTAAGGCTAATGGCGCCTTGCTAGGTCGTAGCCATGGACTTACCAGAAGGCTATTCTAACTGTCTCTCGGCAAATGAGAGGAAGGCTTCGTCCGTATTGTCGCTAGCAATGTCGTCCGTACAACTGGGGCGAGTGCTCGTCCGTATCTCGAGACCTGCCTTGTGGTGGCGCTCGGTCTGCGATCACACAGTGACGACACGCGGGTCCGACATGTACTAAATGGACCGCGGCCGATTTAAGCTACCACCTAGCAAGTGTGGTGTCTGGCGGTGACACCACAGTCCCATAGTGCTCAGAGCCATTTGAACTACTGTTCGTAATAAATGAAACACTCCGATACGAAGTGGAAACGTGTAACTAACTGCCACAGTACCACGCCGACATCACTTGAAAGATCGGCATGTGAGAGCGTTCGAATGGCGCAGAACGAATGGTCTGCGCGAAGTGTGTCTCTCGTTCCAAGACACTGTGGCTCGTAGAGGGCACCTGCTACAGCGGCGAAGCATATGTGGAACCAGCGGAGAGAATAGGACCATAACCGCGCCGTGCGGGTATTGGATGACATAATGTGACCACAGTGCAAGATGACCTCCATCATGTCCGCTTGGCCGTAACGGCCATAACAGCTTCGTCCACAGTGTTGGCGCGACATTGGAACACTGGGACGGGTGTGGACATGTCTGTGTCGACGGTTCGCCGCCGTCTCCTGCTGGCCGTATTGGTGGCTTGCATGCCATTGCATCAGCTTCCATTGACCAAAACCCATCAACGCCGTAGAGTGCAGCGGACACGTCAGTGATGACACTGACGTAATGAGTGACAAAATGTAGTGCTCTCTGACGGGTTCCACTTCAACTTGTCCGAGAGTGATGACCGCATAGAGTTCGACGCCGCCTTGGTGAACACAGCCGGGGAGACTGGATTGTAGAGGGGCATAGCGGACAAACACCAAGTGTGATGGTGTGGACAAACACTAGGTGTAATGGTTTGGGGCGCCATTGGTTACAACAACTGATCTCGCCTCATGCATGTTACGGACATTTTGAACAGCAACCGGTACCTAACGGAGGTTGTGGAGCCTGAGATACTCCCCCTGCTTCAGGCATCTCCACAGGACACATTTTAACGGATAATGTCTGGTCACACATTGCGAAGAATGTATAGGCCTTCTTCGAAAAGCGACGGGTACCATTGCTTCCCTGGCCTGCACGTTCGCCAGACATGTCGCGCATCGAACATGTCTGGGATATGATTGGTCGGTACCTGGTGCGTCACGGTCCTCCAGTAATTGGTGTCATGGATTTGTGGACTCGGATACAAATTGTGTGGAGGGAAATCCCTCAGGAATGTATTCAGAGCCTTATTGATTCAATGCCACGGCGTATAGAGCTGTAATTGCAGCGCATGGTGACCACTCGATATACTGAATAGTAGGGCTCAAAGGACATGTACAGATTTGAAAAGGTAATCATTTGTTACTTGTTATGTACCTAAGCTGTAGTATTAAATAAATTGAATTCATACGTTTCCTCCTTGGTGCTACAATTTCCACAAACGGTAATGTATTTCTCGGACACTGTCCATCATTATGGCGATGTCCAAGCCAAAAATTAAAACTGTGTATGTGGATAGTAGTATATATAGATAGTATGTGGATAGCATATACAGAGAAACACTGAAAAGCTTGTAAGGGTGTTGTAGAGTAGGATGTGCTGGAAAGTAATTGTTTAGAAAAAAATCAGACCGTTGTGCGCACAACTTCAAGGGGCCTGCCAGAGACGGTGTCGCCAAACGTATCCTTTGCTTGGCTTCCTAAAATCGAACAACAGAGCGAAAAAAATTTATACGTGGGACAGTAGTGAAGATCGAACCCAAGCCTTGGGCTGAGCAGTCGCGTGGGCTATCGTCTACGCTGTGAGAACAACTGATAGTAATGGTATCTGGCGGGCCACTTGAATCTGCGCGCGCAACGGCCTGGTTGGCTATCTTTAATGCCAGTTAAGTCGGAGACGAGGTACCGTATCTAATTTTTTTCTTAACAATTTTTCTCAGCACAATCTACTCTGAAACACCCCTAAAGGTTTTTCAGACCGTTTTGTGACCACCCTGTATATGTTGTATGTATGTGTAAGTGTCACTGAATAGTGTGACGTATTGTAGCGCCTCGGCATGACGAGCTAGATGCTCACATTAAGGACGTAAATTAGTGTCCAAGGCAAAAACCGAGAGAGATAGTCGAAGGATGAATACACTGGAGTCTCGTTCGGGAGGTCAGCGATTCGGATCCCCTTCCGACCACCAATATTTAGATTCCCCTTGCTTTCCCTAGTTTCTTTCTCCTTCTTTAATTCTACGTGAAAAAAATCACTGGATCTACAGTTGTCTTTAGATTAGTGCTGCAGCATGATAACCTCGCAATACAGGGCACATGTGTTCTAGTCGCTAATGTCAATTGCCGAGACGGTATCTTAGAAAATGGCACTGCCGATTTTCTTACCCAACCTTCCTCAATACAAGTTTGGGCTCCATCACTAATGCTCGTCGTTGGCGCAACATAAAACACTAATCGCCCTTCCTGCCTTCGTTCTTGTATGTACCGCCAGTCTGTCTGATTGCAGAACCACTCTGTCACCGCGAAAGTCCTTTTTAGTTAATGAGATTTTCACTCTGCAGCGGAGTGTGCCCTGATATGAAACTTCCTGGCAGATTAAAACTGTGTGCCGCACCGAGACTCGAACTCGGGACCTTTGCCTTTCGCGAGCAAGTGCTCTACCAACTGAGCTACCCAAGCACGACTCACGCCCCGTCCTCACAGCTTTACTTTTGCCAGTACCTCGTCTCCTACCTTCCAAACTTTAAAGAAGCTCTTCTGCGAACCAGCAGAACTAGCACTCCTGAAAGAAAGGATATTGCGGAAACATGGCTTAGTCACAGCCTGGGGGATGTTTCCAGAATGAGATTTTCACTCTGCAGCGGAGTGTGCGCTGATATGAAACTTCCTGGTAGATTAAAACTGTGTGCCGGACCGAGACTCGAAATCGGGACCTTTGCCTTTCGCGAGCAAGTGGTAGAGCACTTGCCCACGAAAGGCAAAGGTCCCGAGTTCGAGTCTCGGTCCGGCACACAGTTTTAATCTCCTTTTTCGATATTTGCAGTCTTTCCGGGGCACCCATTTTCACTTGCATCACACACATCCATGCCTGAGGCAGGATTAGAACCTGTGACCGCAGCAGTCGCGCGGTTCCGGACTGAAGCGCCTAGAACCGCTCGGCCACCGCGGCTGGCATCCGCTGGACACCCTAGGTTCATTTTTTGTAGTCCTAGACAGCTATTAATTGCCATCCATATTCCCCAATACCGATTTTGATTACATATAAACGATGCAGTACGTAAACACATGTGATTTACGAAGAGGTAAAGTAAATACTATTCCTTAACGCACGTCCCATAACATCAGACGTCGACCCTGCTTGTCTGATGTGTAAAGAGGAATCGTGTTGTAGGAAGGGGCCACTTGATTAGAAAAGTGCAAAACCCACCTCTGGGTGTCGTGAATATGCCGCCAATCTTGAAGAACATACTCTGAGACATGAAACTTAATGCTACACCGTGACTTAAAATACATCCACTCCGTAATATTATCGTGGCACATTGATTCGAGTTATATGACACAGGCAACTGTTCAGTTATATGACCACATGGGACGCAGTTGGACATTTGTAATGTACCTGTCCTTTACTCTGTACTTGATAATAACCAAGAAGATCGAACCGGTTGTGCTACAGTGAAATAAAGGATTTCCCTGGGTACAGCCAATGATCTTCTTCCAGAATGTTATTTAGTATGTTCACTTACAGGTAAAATGCTGTTAGGAACCTAACGTCGATCTGTTCGTATCACTCGAAGCTCCTACGAAGTAACTCGACAGTTCAACATATCGCATAAAGAAAGAAAAACCGCAAATCGATCTTGGTTGGTGACATCACCTTCCGGTCAATAATATAGGTCTGTTACATATAATAATCTAAATACTTCTGGAAGGCAATGAAGGTACAGTGCTCGTTTGAGAATGTAACGCCAAATCAAGATTTGTTATTGATGATAAAATGGTCTGAGTCGTTACACCGCGTCGTACATATTCCTCTTCAAACTTCTTCACTGTTCGACATTTCTATACGTCTGCTAGGATCTTCTTCAGGAGTCCATTGGATAGCTGAACACCGAAATAAAGTGTCGTGTTCGCATATAAAGCGCTATTCTCACGCACTTTTACTGGGAAATGGAGTTACTGGGTAGAAAAACTCCAGGCTGCTGTTGGCGGGCCGTCGTAATTGAGTAAATACTGAAAGCAGACACTGTGAGATAGGGGGAATGCAAAATACTATTTTTGTTGTGCCGCTTCGGTTGTTTTCCGGTAGCTGTTAAACGCTGCTTGCTCGCCGTGGCTGGGTGTTTACTTCCGCAAGAGCCGGTAGCCACGAAGGTGGAAGCCTGTAGCCGTCATCTCTGTTGAAGCTGTACTTAAGTGCGATCAGAAAGTAACAAGAAATTTTGTTTTTCTTCAAGGATCTTTATTTCTTCATCAATATCAACTTTGTTCCCTTCAAAGCAATTCCCCTCAGATGTACGAGTAATACGCTTGTGCCAGCACTTGTCCCAATCTTGTAAGCACTCCTGGAACTCACTTTTCGTTCTAGTGTTCAGGTCCTTCAGTGGTGGAAAAACGACGTCCTTTCATGGTTCTCTTCAGTCTCTGGAATAGAAAGAAGTTGCAAGGGACCATGTCTGGCGAATACGGTGGCTGAGGCAACCTAACGATTTGTTTTTGACCAAAAAATCACGAGCAAGCAATGAGGTGTGGATGGGAGCATTATCGTGATGTAATTTACACGAGTCGTTTTGCCACAAGTCTGACTGTTTCCTCCTGATTGCTTCACGCAAACGGCGGGTAAGTTCTGGGTAGTATTCCTTATTAACCGTACGACCATAAGGCACGAAGTCATGATGCACTATCCCATTGTAATCGAAGAAAACAGCGAGAAGAACCTTCACATGTGATCAAACTTGTCGATTTTTTTCGGTCTTGGCTCTTCAGGCAGTTTCCATTGAGACGACTGCGCTTGACTTCAACGTAATAAACGTATAACGATGTCTCGTCACCTATTATAACCTTCTTTGGAAGTTCTGCATTGTTGTCGACTTTATTCAGCCATTCCTGAGCGATGTCTACGCTGTGTCTTTTTTTGGTCGTAATTGAACAATTTCTGAACGGACTTTGCTGCTACAAGTTTCATGTCCAAAACACCCGAAAAAATGGCTTGGCGTGAAACAGAGGTCATGCCGACATCCTCAGTCAACTCTGTAATGATGATTATTCGATTTTCCTGAACCAATTTCTTTTCAAAATGAAATTTTCACTCTACAACAGAGTGTGCGCTGATATGAAACTCCCTGGTAGATTAAAACTGTGCGCCCGAACTAGACTCGAACTCAGGACTTTTGCCTTTCGCGAGAAAGTGTTCTATTAATAATATTCAACCGAGCTACCCAAATAAGACTCACTACCTCTCCACATAGCTCTACTTCCGCCAGTATCTCGTCTTCTACCTTCCAGACTTGACAGAAGCTCTCCTGCGAACCTTGCAGAACTAGCACTCCTGGAAGAACTGAAGCTCAATTAGTAGAGTAAAGGTCACGAGTTCGAGCCTCGGTGTGGACACAGTTTTAATCTGCCAGGAAGTTTCACCATTTTCTTTACTTTTTCCACATTGTCATCAGTAATTGATGTGCTAGGGCGTCCAGGGCGGTCGTCATCCTCAACGTTTTCTTGACCTCCTTTGAAAAGGTTATTCCACTCGTACACTCCTGTCTTACTCATAGAAGATTCGCCAAAAGACCCGGTCAACATTTAGAATGAGGTGCTGCACTTTATTCCATTTTCAAGCAAACTTTAATGCAAATTCTTTCATCCATCTTTTTCGAAAGTAACCATTCAACAAGTACTCGGAAACACGTATAACCGTGGCCGACCTCAGTCTCCACTTCCACGGTTAAGTTGATTCTCGGATGAACGTTGTCCGAAAAACCGTGAAATTTGCGTAGCTCTTCCCTGTTGTGTGGTCATACAGCAAATGTGTCATCCACATAGTGGAGCCAGCAAGATGTTTCGAAATAGTTGTCCTAAACGCTCAGAAGATTTTTACCATCAATCACGACGCCCACGGAAGCCTACAGACTTACATAACAATGCTTGACCTTGTGGCGCTGGAACAAGAGCAAGTGAAGTGTTCTGAAGAAAAAGGTTTCGAGCTCAAAGCAGCTCGCATGCGGAGGTCAACCGGGAAAATTATCTTCCGCTCTCGTCCGCAGACCGGTTCCGCGGGATCGCTGAACTCAACGACAACCGAATCCTGTTCCGCAGAAACGCGTCTTGGTGACCACGCACGCAGTCTACTGTTGCGATCGGAGAACAGGACGCTGCTGCGTCGCTGCCCTGCCACAGGACAGGTATACGCGTTTCTCCGACTTATCGAGGCTCTCCCACGTTGTGATGTAATGCACTGGGCCTGTAGCTGCCACCTGCATCGTCTCAGGATCGGCTTCGAAGAATTTACTGAGGTTGTGGACGCAGTGAAATAAGGTAAGCTCAGGAGCCACTTACCTAACACAACACCGTTTAACACTGCCTCTGTCACTGATAATGTCTGCAATTCGGCAAGACAGAAAATCCTCAAATTTTTATATTCAGCTTAAGCCAAACAATGACGGTCTCATCCCATACAGTTATAAAATTTTCTGAAATGTTGCTTGCTACGATTCGCCTCCTGTCCCAAATAGCACCAGGCATTTTCAATGATCGGGTGATTTAGTGGGCCAGTTGAGTTTCTGTGCAGCGCCTGAGTGTCTGTCAAACAAAACACATATGCATGCAGCTCTGTGAACATCCCCCAGGCTGTGACTAAGCCATGTCTCCGCAATATCCTTTCTTTCTGGAGTGCTAGTTCTGCTGGTTCGCAGAAGAGCTTCTGTAAAGTTTGGAAGGTAGGAGACGAGGTACTGGCAGAAGTAAATCTGTGAGGACGGGGCGTGAGTCATGCTTGGGTAGCTCAGTTGGTAGAGCACTTGCCCGCGAAAGGCAAAGGTCCCGAGTTGGAGTCTCGGTGCGGGTGCTGGATCCAATCCTTCACAGCGGGATCCGACTTGCCACTGGTGCTTTCCGGACCAGTCCTGTGGACAGCATACTTGTGGAGGTATGTGTCCCTCCACTGCGGGTACGGCGCCAACGTTTACTGGCCGCTTATGCTACGCATGTTTGTAGCTTGCCCGGGCATCCTAATTATCGTCTCCTGTTCCCTTAGTCGGTCGTCCATCTCCCAGAACGTAGGCCCCGGTCGGGTTGTACGATCGCGCTCTGCTTCAGAGAGCTTCTCTCCGGGCTTGGGGTTTTCCCTCTTCCACCTCCTTTCCGGGCCCCTCTGCGTACACCCCCGTGGTGTGTGCCCCGCCTTTGCCCTCGGCTCGAATTGGCACAGGGACCGAAGAACTCAGTCCCTCCGGAGGCCTTCCGCCACCGCTTTCTTTCCATCCTTGCCACGTATCAGGGCTCTGGCGTTGTTTACACTGACAGTTCGATGTTTGCTGGTCGTGTCGGTTATGCTCTCACTCTAGGGGCCCACTACAAACAACATTCATTGCCGGCTGGCTGCAGCGTTTTCACTGCTGAGCTGGTCGCCATCTTTCGTGCCCTAGAGTATATCCGCTCCTGCTCAGGTGAGTCCTTCGTTATCTGTAGCGACTCCCTGAGCGGTGTACAAGCTATCGACCAGTGCTTCCCTCGCTCTCGTGATGGCTGTCCAGGAGTCCCTCCATACTCTTGCCCGTTGCGGCCGATCTGTGGTCTTTGTGTGGACCCCTGGTCATGTGTCCGCAGCTCGTGGTCGTGGGGTAGCGTTCTCACTTCCCACACCCGGGTTCCCGGGTTCGATTCCCGGCGGGGTCAGGGATTTTCTCTGCCTCGTGATGACTGGGTGTTGTGTGCTGTCCTTAGGTTAGTTAGGTTTATGTAGTTCTAAGTTCTAGGGGTCTGATGACCATAGATGTTAAGTCCCATAGTGCTCAGAGCCATTTGAATCATTTGAACCCTGGTCATGTCGGCATCCCGGGCAATGGACATGTTGACAGCCTGGCCAAACAGGACACCAGTGCACCAACTCTGGACATTGGCGTCCCGGAGACTGATTTGCGAGCATTCTTACGCCGCAAAGTTTTCGCGCTTTGGGACGCTGAATGGCGCGATCTGACCACACCCAATAAACTCCATGCTATCAAGGAGACGACGAATGTGTGGCGGTCATCCATGCGAGCCACTCGCAGGCTCTCAGTTGTGCTTTGTCGGCTCCGCATTGGCCACACTCGGCTGATGCACAGTTATTTATTGCGTCGTGAGGACCCGCCTCTATGTCGCTGCGGGGCGGCTTTGACAGTGGTCCACATTTTGTTGGCCTGTCCCCTTTTACCCATGCTCAGGCAGACATTTGCGCTGCCTGATACTCTCCCTGCCCTTTTAACAGATGCCACTGCCATGACAGGCTTAGTTTTACGTTTTATTCGGGCAGGGGCCTTTTATTACTTAATCTAAGTGTTTGCCTTTTTCGTGTTGAGTCTGGCCTTTGGCCTACGATTTTAGACTGAGTTTTTAATGTGTTTCTCGGTGGTTGGCTTTTCCTTTGTTGTCTCTATGGTCGGCCAACCACTGTCACACTCTGTGTGATTTTAATTCCTTTTGTCTGGTCTCTGTCTAAGTCTTTCTTGTCCTGTGTCGTCTGCCGTCTTTCCCATTGTTCGTTTTTATTCTGTGTGGGTGTTTGAATTTTTGGAAAAAGGGACCGATGACTGTAGCAGTCTGGTCCCTTCAATCCCACAAACCAACCAACCCAAAGAGTAAGTGTAGAAGTATAGAGCGAAACGCGCTGATTGCAACTATCAGCTATATTGTTGGTGTTCTAAATCCCATATAAGAAGCATGATCAGCGCTAAACTGTCAGCCTCGATAATTTAGATCATTATTATCTCTTAGTTTCTTAATGGCTCCAGTATTCACATTACCAGTTTGGCAGTTTATTGTCATCGTCAGACGTCATTAACCTACTAAACTTTTATTATGATGTATATAGACAGTCAAAAATTACACTCTGAACACAGCCAACTGGTATAAATCATGTCAATTTATTGTACGTCATGTTGTCGTATAGTAACAGAGTCTCATTTAGTGTGTGACGACATGATAAACACTGCCCAGTCACATTAATGTGACCACGTGTCATAAGACTTAAGAACCACTTTTTGCAGCACGGGCTGCTGAAGACGTGCAGGAAGAGGGTCAGTGAGTTTCAGGGATGTGGAGCCGCGCAGACTCCAGTGCCGTGGCCAAAAGTGCTAGGCTTCTCGATTGAGGATCCATGGCGCCAACAGTCCGATCGAGGTGATCCCACAGTTCTCGATTGGGCTTAAATCCGGGGAGTCTGGTAGCCAGGGGAGTATGGTAAACTCACCCCGGTGCTCTTCGAACCACGCACGTACACTGCAAGCTGTGTGACACGGCGTACTGTCCTGCTGCTAGATGCCATCGACGAAAAACAAGCTGCATGTGGAGGTCAACATGGACAGACACATACTTGTTTTGATCCATTGTGCCTCCTAGAATGAAGATACCACTGAGAGAAAGCCACGAAAACATTACACAGACCAGCACACTCCCTCTTCAGGCTTGAACTCTTTCGACGATCCAACGACCAGCTGCCCGATGGAGTATAAAACGTAATTTATCTGGAAAATCCACCTGTCGTCATTCAGTGGACGTCCATATGCGGTATCGGCATGCAAATTCCAGCCTTAGTCGCCGATGAACAGCAGTCAGCGTCAGTGCATGAACCGAACACCTGCTACGACGTCCCGTGCGCAGCAATGTTCGCTGAACGGTTGTTCAGCAGATAGTATTGGTAGCCCCTTGGTAGGTCTGGCCGGTCAGTTGCACATTTATTCGCTCGTACACATCTCCGCAGCTGTCGTTCATCCCTGTCTTCTAGGGCCCGTGGTGCACTCCCTGTTGGCTTTGGATAGAGCCATTTTGCATGTACGGTATACTTTAACGACGGCGGCATGCGAACAGTTTACAAACTCACCCGTTTGGAAATGCTCTCACCCTTGGCACGAAACCCAATGATCATGCCCTTTTGGATGTCAGATGGTAATGGAAATGAGCGTTTGGCGCCATTGGCCGGGAGGCCTCTTACGGGGCAGGTCCGGTCGCCTTGTTGCAGGTCTTATTACATTCGACGCCACATTGGGCGACCTGCGCGCCGGATGGGGATGAAATGACGATGAAGACAACACGCCACCCAGTCCCTGAGCGGAGAAAATCCCCGACCCAGCCGGGAATCGAACCCGGGCCCATAGGACGGCAATCCGTCACGCTGACCACTGAGCTATCGGGGCCGACTGGATGTCAGATAAATCGCTGCGTTTCCGCTATGCGACAACAACTACACAGTTTCGCCGTCCTCCCTCTTCACGCTTTATGTACCCTCCACTGCTAGTGCTGCCACCTGCGGCCTGTGAGTGGTAATTGCATGTTGACTTCGAGCATAGGCGGTGGTCACATTAATGTGACTCGACTGTGTACACTTCACTGAGATGCGAGCGACAAAGTCTTAAAAAATTGGAAATCAACATGGAACGAGGCTAGACGTAAAATAGGCGAAAGTAATGAGCATTAGGAAACGTGAATGTTCCGTCACTATATCACTAGAAGTTAATACCTAGTAACAACTAAAAACTTCTAGATACTTAGCAAAACTGCTCACGTGAGATGTGGAGGAAATAAGAAGTAGAATGCTTTGGAGGAGGACGAGATTTGTGTTTTACGTCCCGTCGACAACGAGGTCGTTAGAGACGGAGCACAAGCTCGGGTTAGAGAAGGATGGAGAAGGAAATCGGCCGTGCCCTTTGAAAGGAACCATCCCAGCATTTGCTTGAAACGATTTAGGGAAATCACGGAAAACCTAAATCTGGATGGCCGGAGACGGATTTGAACCGTCGTCCTCCAGAATGCGAGTCCAGAATGCTTTGGGTTAAAGAGCTTACGAAAAGGTGAAATGTTTATCGGCAGTAGGAGAAATTCCGACAGAACTAAGGAAGAGAATCACAATTTTTTTGCAGTATTATGCAGCAGCGAATCATGGACCGTCGATAAGAAACGGGAAAAATACTTACTTTGCTTTGAAGTTTTGTCTCAGAGATAAACACTAAAAGTGAAATTAACCGACAAAAAGCACTTCTAAGGAAAGGAGAATAAAATTTCTAGTGTAGATGATAAAAATGTGGAAAACGTATTGGGTGGGACATATCTTGAGAAAGTGTTTGCAACGAGTAGTCATCGAAGGAAGTATAGCAGAGAGGGAAGGCAGCGGAGAAAGAAGATTTGGGACGCTGAATGACGTTAAAAACGGACGAAGCAGCGGCAGATTAACGATGAGGTCCAGGTCAGAGGAAAGGACAGACGATTCAGTCGGTATCTGAGCTGTCGTAAGACGGATGTACCGAAGAAGAAAGAGTTGATTTACCGGCTTCTCGAAGTCTAAGGGCTTCCGGAACGTTATCAGCTGCAAGCTAGGACCTGACTGTGGACCAACGTGCTTTGAATGTAGTCCACACTCACAATTTTCTCGATCCAGTATTTTACCAGCGTGCAGATTTCATACCCCGAGTGCAGTCCTGGAAGTCTACAAAAACGTCTTTAGACTAAAAACTCCTTTCAGCTACACTTTTCTTTATATCTAGGGATAGGTACAAGGAAGGGTCGTGTGGCAAACGTGATTATATGTTAAACATTTCAACAATTCATATGATAATCTCCCTCCAAACCATCTTTCTAGCAGGTTGATTTCACTGTTTAAAGATGATTTTTTTCTTTTGTAAACAAGAGCTCTTGCATCAGTTTGGTTTGGTAATTATTTTATCCTTCGCAAGATCATCAGTAAGAAAAATTCATTCAGTACCTCAAGAAAAACATATCATACCCTTTTCGGCAGATGATATCTACTTGGCTTTTGTTTTTTGGCTTCCAGCAACTGCTTTCCGGCTTGACGCGGCTGTCCCATGTCTCACTCACAGTTACAACATGCTGCACTTTTTTTTATATAAAAGTCCAAGACTGCTGAGGATTTCGTTTCCTCGTTTGTTTTCGTTCAGCATTCGACAAATGCGGCACCCATTTTGCTTATGCTTTTCATAGCTAATTCTCCGCGAGCATTTTATACGTTTATTGTTAATATTCCTTTACATTTAGCACCTAAAGTAAAAATGAGAGAGCCGCACTTCAAAGAAATGAGTAATATACGTGATCTTCACCTTTTTGCCATTCACCGCGTTAAATGTTTAAATCATGTAGTTCTTGTTCAAAATCTCACTGGACAGTCGCCTTCTCTCTCCTGCCAATCTTCCTCATGTGACATTGCCTTTCGTAAGAGCAGTGAAAACTTGTGAAGTTGTTTAGTGTTCTGTTGTGAGATATAATCTCGAAAACCGTTAAAAAACCGCGAGAAATTGATTTTTCTTAACGGTGTACGAGTTTTGCCATATATTATTTCACCGTTGTTATATAGGTCCTTAAGATGAACATCAACAAAAGTAAAACAAGGCTAACAGTATGTACTCGAATTAAATCATGCGCTGCAGAGGGAACTGAATTATGAAATGAGATACTAAAAACAGCAGATGATCTTTGCCTTTTGGGCAGCAAAATAAGTGATGATATCCGAAGTAGAGAAGACATAAAAAAACCAGGAATGTCACTTTTTTTCGAAACTGAGTTACTGGTATAGTTAGATTCAGGCTATCATACGCATCTGTTGAGAGGCTAAAACTGGAGAAAAGACAAGAGAGTCCAGTGATATTAGAGGAGGAGGATATTAGTGTTTAACGTCCCGTCGACAACGAGGTCATTAGAGACGGAGCGCAAGCACGGGTGAGGGAAGGATGGGGAAGGAAATCGGCCGTGCCCTTTCAAAGGAACCATCCCGGCATTTGCCTGAAGCGATTTAGGGAAATCACGGAAAACCTAAATCAGGATGGCCGGAGACGGGATTGAACCGTCGTCCTCCCGAATGCGAGTCCAGTGTGCTAACCACTGCGCCACCTCGCTCGGTCAGTGATATTAGAATTGGAAGTTTTACTTTAAGGGGAAAGAATCAGGTAAATTAGTTTTACATCGGAAAGAAGCAGGCAGGTCAGTGATGACTCATCCGGTCACGAGAAGCAGAGCAAACGCAATTCCTACGCAGTCTCTTCCCTCAGTAAATGGGAGGAGAGGAAAAACAAAAAGAAGGTGGCTATCCGCAAAGACTTTGCAAAAAACGTGTCCCTGCCAAATAGGTGACCAATTACACTTACTTTATGCAGCGACTTTCGATGTATTCGTTCAGTATCCATGTTCTTCAACCAGGCAAAAAAAAAAATGCTTAGCTTGACTGAATTGCGAAAAACGGCGCAGATGAAGTGACGCCATTTTTTTCCACTTTATCACTCATGCCTTGGGTGAGGACATAGTGTCCAAGGAGGAATGGTCAATATTCAGGCATACGACAGGAACGATCACTCTAAATAAAAAAGTCTATCAAACATGGGCTTTAATATGCATACCTTAAGAACTATGAGCACTTTTTCCTTAGAAGAGACGTGTTTCACGTAGCGAAGACGAACAAGTGTTCACAGATCTTAAGGTATAAACTTTAAAGCCAGTGTTTACAAGACAATTTTTTCTTGATTTGGTCCATACTCCTTCCTGCCAAAATATATAAAGCAAAGAGCTTGCAGTAGAAGAGATTTGTTTCACAGTATCGAAGATGAGGTGATGATCATAGCTCTTAAGGTATGTGTTTTAGAGCCTATGTATACCGGAATTGTTTACTGTCATACCCCTGAATACTGACCATTCCTCCTGAATCATCCTCTATATCTTGTGATTCTGCTGGTGGCGAAAATAAAAATGCTCCCATCATTCATTATGTTACTCTGAATCAAATTAGTGGCCTGAAACAAGATAAATATTACTTTCCCTGTGCACGGTCATTCGTATTTAAACTGCGATAAAAATGTTGGATTACGGAAAGCAAAGGCGCTGATGACAACACCTGAAGATTTCAGGGAAATGATCGAAGGATCCACATGTAAGCCATCTCCTTTGACTGTGGTCAGTGGTAATCAAGAAATGGAAAACATTTCTGTACTCAAAGTGCCCTGCAGAATAGCCTTTCAAACCTCATCCTAATGAGATTATATCATCTAAAACTAACCATTGCCGAACGCTGAAATGTCAAATGACTTATTACAGAAGAATGTAAACTGGCATCATAAGGACACCATGACAATGTCAACCAATGGACGGGCTGTTTGAGCTCCCTATAAACTTAACCCGAACAGGTCATGAAGGCCAAACGGAGCGACCAGCCGCCGTGTCATCCTCAGCCCAAAGGCGTCACTGAATGCGGATATGGAAAGGCCGGTACGGCCACAGGTTCGAATCCTGCCTCAGGCATGGATGTGTGTGATGTCCTTAGGTTAGTTAGGTTTAAGTAGTTCTAAGTTCTAGGGGACTGATGACCTCAGATGTTAAGTCCCATAGTGCTCAGAGCCATTTTTTGAACTTCAGAATTTCTTATTTGTCCAGTACACAACAGCTTTGCAGCTACCTTCTGCTCGGTGTAATTTAACTCGAACAATGCTGTTCTTTATTCCAGAACTCCTTCCATTTTCAGACTAAGATATAAAGATTTGCAAAGCCTGAGTTTTTCCCTCCTGGTGCTGTAAAGTTCTTCAGTCAGCTGCCCCATGGCTAAATATTCGTGATACGAGTAGTACCACTGTAGTTTCACAACCAAAAAATTAGGTTAGTCGTGGTTATTATAAAATCATTACCGCTGTTCCGCTTGAATTATCTGTTTCTTTCCCTTTACAAAGTGACGTTTGGCTGTGTTTTGGGAAGTTAATTCGTTCTGGGACCACTTCGACTGCCAATAACGCTATTTCCACATTTTATCCGCCAAATAAGTTTAATTTATGAAATAAAAATATTGTATGTTCTTATATATTGATGTAATAACAATTGAAACATTAAAATCGCTCTTTCTAGGGTTCCATAAAAATTGGGTTACCAGGTTTTTTGCCCTGACCCTTCAAGTGAAGGCTGACTACAACAAAACAAGAATTTTTGAAAAAAGTAATTTGTTAACATCTAATATAAACTTAAGTGTTAAGAATTATTTTCTGAAGATATTTGTCTGGAATGAAGCCTTGCACAGAAGTGAAACTTACCGATAAGCATTTCAGACAGGAAGTAAACAGAAGAATACTGAAGATTAGATGGGTAGACCAAATAATTAATGACGGGGTACTGAATGTAACTTGAGAAAAGAATGGCACAACTAAACTTAAAGAAGAGCTCAACTGATACGACACATCCTGAGATACTAATGAACAGTCAGTTTAGTAATGGGCGAAAGAGTCGGCGGTAAAAAGTGTAGAGAGAGAGACCTAGCCATGAATGCAGTAAGCTGCTTTAAATGCTTGTAGGTTGCATTAGTTATTCATAGACGAAGAGACTTGCTTAGGGTAGGCAAACGTGGAGAGATACATCAAGCCAGTCTTCAGATAGAAGACCAGAACAATAACGTACTTCGTACAAAGTGGAATTTCATGTTACACTGTTCGACTGCGGTGTGCCGTTTTTATGAATCATAGATGGAGAGAATATGGCATTTTGTTGTTCGGTTGTTACGTTACTTTGTTGCCACAATTAATCTAACCCTCGCCTAGCGTGGAACCTAGCGACAAGGCAGGTAGGGTACTTCTTATCAGTTGGTAAAGCGGTGTGCAAGCTGCGAGCTGCTAGCTGCAGAAGAATACATAGCACAGTGTTTACTTCCGTGTTAAACTTACTGCGAAGTATGCAGCTCCGACTAGAGACTTGGCACAGCGGCTGAAACGCTGAACTCGTGTACCACTTAATGATGAAGCCATTATAATGTATATCGTACAAGTTGTTTATAGAACGACTACATTACCTCAGAAGGTAAGAATTTTACGTCCTGTTGATAAAGAAGCCACTACATATGAAGCGTTAAACTTATAGGAGCAATGACGAGAAAACAAATCAATGACAGCCATGTTTAAGAAACAGTTCCAGCGTTCACCTTGTGATGTTTCAGTATCTTCACACATCTTTTACTGCAATTTTAATATTATTTAAACGTCTTATGAGCAGTGATACACAGTTCTGGGTTATACCACATTTGGCAAATGAAGCTACGAATAAAAGGAACCTTCGAATAACATTGACGAACGGTGGATTGACAGTGTTAAACGCTGCTTGCGCTGGAGTGGTACGTTCGATCGAATCCGGTCAGTACTGTGGAGTTTGTTACAAGTAGTAGTAATACACTACGTGATCAAAAGTATCCCGACATTTGGCTGAAAATGACTTACACGTTCGTGGCGCCCTCCATCGGTAATGCTGGAATTCAATATTAGCCTTGCTGACAGCTTCCACTCTCGCATGCATAATGTCAGTCAGGTGCTGGAAGGTTTCTTGAGGAATGGCAGCCCATTCCTCACGGAGTGCTGCACTAAGGAGAGGTATTGATGTCGGTCTGTGAGGCCTGGCACGAAGTCGGCATTCCAAAACATTCCAAAGGTATTCTATAGGATTCAGGTCAAGACTCTGTGCAGGCCAGTCCATTACAGGGATGTTATTGTCGTGTAACTACTCCGCCACCGGTCGTGCATTATGAACAGGTGCTCGATCGCGTTGAAAGATGCAATCGCCATCCTGCAATTGCTTTTCAACAGTGGGAAGCAAGAAGATGCTTAAAACATAAATGTAGGCCTGTTGCCGGCCGCTGGTGGCCGAGCGGTTCTGGCGCTACAGTCTGGAACCGCGCGACCGCTACGGTCGCAGGTTCGAATCCTGCCTCGGGCATGGATGTGTGTGTTGTCCTTAGGTTAGTTAGGTTTAAGTAGGTCTAAGTTCTAGGGGACATACGACCTCAGCAGTTGAGTCCCATAGTGCTCAGAGCCATTTGAACCATTTGTAGGCCTGTTCTGTGATAGTGCCACGCAAAGTAACACGGAGTGCAAGCCCCCTCCATGAAAAACACGAGCACACCCTAACAACACCGCCTCCGAATTTTACTGTTGGCACTACACACGCTGGCAAATGACATTCACCGGGCATTCGCCATACCCACAACCTGCCATCGGATCGCCACACTGTGTGCCGTGATTCGTCACTTCACACAACGTTTTTCCACTCTCCAGTCGTCCAATGTTTACGCTCCTTACACCAAGCGAGGCGTCGTTTGGTATTTACCGGCGTGATATGTGGCTTATGAGCAGCCGCTCGACCACGAAATCCAAGTTTTCTCACCTCCCGCCTAACTGTCATAGTACTTGCAGTGAATCCTGATGCAGTTTGGAATTCTTGTGTGATGGGCTGGATAGAGGTCTGCCTTTTACACATTACGACCCTCTTCAACTGTCGGCGGTCTCTGTCAGTTAACAGACGAGGACAGCCTGTACGCTTTTGTGCTGTACGTGTCCCTTCACGTTTCCACTTCACTATCGCATCGAAAACAATGAACCTATGAATGTCTAGAAGTGTGGAAATCCCGCGGGTCAGACGTATGACACAAGTGACACCCAATCTCCTGACCACGTTCGAAGTCCGTGAGTTTCGCGGAGCGCCCCATTCTGCTCTCTCACGATGTCTAATAACAACTGAGATCACAGATATGGAGTACATGGCATTAGGTAGCAGCACGATGCACCTAATATGAAGTATTTTTTGGGGGTGCCCGGATACGTTTGATCACATAGCGTAAGTAACGCTGTGTTTGAGACTGACTCGGACTGCTCGAGCTGTTTTCGTCACATCTCGAGGAATCTCAAGTTCTGCTCGATTTTTCGGGTGTTCCGCAAGCTAGTGACTATCGTTGGTACTATCTCAACGACGTAACTTAGGGTTCATTATGTAACATCGATTTTAACAATAAAAGTATCTGTGAAACACGGATTGCAATACCATCCTGGGCGTAGATTATATATAATAACAGTAATTATTAAATCAATAAAAGATCGCTAACACGAATCAGTTCTGTTCTTGAGTTTTCGCTCGTCTCGCTATCTAGTGAGGTCTGCTGGTATTATCTCCATGACGGGTCTAGCCGCTGTAATTTATCTCACAACTAGCTGATCATCCAGCGTTACTCAGCTATCCGTTTACCAACGCAAAAACTCTCCTATTGGGACACAAAAAATGCTGATATATTCCCATTTATTTAAAAGACTCTGACTGAAAAGTGGAGTACCAGCTGCCTCATTCTACCTTCCTCAGCACAATTAAAAATTTTCCCAAAAAATATGGCATGCAAACATATCCGTGCTCGTTTTAACTCGCAACTCATCTCAAACTCCCACAATCTCCCCTAACTGCAACTCACACCCGCTAGTCCATCGTGTACGTCGCTCATACCCATCCACTCCCAGTTGCCTTTTTCCATTCACTCTGTCAGCCCAACGCGTTTTCATTATCTCTCTGTGTCTCTCGGTCTTTTTCTCCTGTGTCGCAGCCACAGTCTCCTTCGTTCTGTCCTACAACTGCAGTCTGTACTCACTGCCACTGTCTCTCTCTTGCCCCCTCTTATTGCTAATATCTCATTGCTTCCTTCCTACTTTTGCTGTCTCTTCTCACTGTCACTCTCTCTTACACATTGTCATTGTCATATACTCTGTCTACATTATCACTGGATCTCAACCACTACCATTTTTTTCTTTTATTCCTCCCTCCAACCTGGCATTGGCTCCTTCACTCGTTTCCTGGCGCTGTTCTGTCACTGTCAACTGTGTTCCACTGCCACTGTGTCCCTCTCTCTCTCTTTCTCTCTCTCTCTCTCTCTCTCTCTCTCTCTCTCAGACACACTACTATTGTCTCCTTCACTCTTCCTGCAACACAGCAAGAGTCTCCTACCTTCCAGTATTTATTATTTTTCTGTCTCTTTTTGTCACTGCCATTGTCTTCTTCTCTCTCAGCGCGAAAAAAGCGCTAATATGTTTGCACGCCAAGATTTTTGGACAAATTTTTAAAGGCGGTGAGAAAGTTAGAATGAGACACCTGGTACCCCACTTATCAGTCACAGTCTTTTTAAATATACAGGAACACATTCGTATTTTTTCTGCTCCTGTAAGAGCATTTCTCCTCTGGTTCCTTTGTTTTCCCTGTTAAAGCGTGGAACCTCAACTCATATTAAAAGAAATGTATTGGTCAGTAAAATTTATATAGTTTAGTTATGTAAAATTGAAATAACCCAAAACCAGTTTTACACGTGCTTAAGTACTACAACACGGGGTTCTCAGATGATAGCGGAGACACTTTACAGCATTTTTCCCCGCGCTCATCACGTTATAAACTATGTTTTCGCCTCATGTCGGATTTTACGTGCGTAGTTTACGTGTACAAGTAGGTTAACTTTGAACCTCTGTAACTCGGAAACTGGCAGAGACGTGAAGAAAATTTTGAAGGTTGTTAGAGATCGGGATCTTAGAAACACATCATAAAAATTACAGCCATTTGCTGTGCATAGCCATCTTGGAATTGTAGGCTGGTTTTGGTTCACTGGAGACGGCAAAAGTACAGTGAAAAACCCCTTATCGCGGTTTCCCGAGGAACCGTCCCTCAACTAATGGTGCCTCCATAAGTTTAATCAAGCCCACCGTACATCACAGGAAATGCAAAAACAACCAACCGATTTGCTTCAGTCGCCTAGGTAGGAGCAAGTGTGTAATGTAACACTTTGGCCCTGTGCCGTAGGATACTAAGACGATCCTTCTGTTGGGTATAGAAATGGTCACTAGCCCAAGGGCTGTGTAAAACACTTGGCCGTACCTTTTTATAACAAACAGAACCCCAAGTGTGAGCACCGGAAAATTCCATTTGTATGCGCAGCTTTTTCGAACATTATGTACGCATGCTGTCGCATGTACACAGTTACAATCTTCTACATGTTCACCTACATCTACATCCATACTCTTCCTGTTCCATTCACGAGTGAAGCGCGGGAAGAATGATTATTTAAATACCTCTGTGCGTGCAGTGATTATTCTAATCTTATCCTCACAATTCCAATATAAGCGATACCTAGAAGTTCGTGGTATACTCCTAGAGTAATCATTTAAAGCCGGTTCTTGAAGCATTATTAAGACTTTCTCGGGATACTTTACTCCTATCTTCAAGAGCCTTCCAATTCAGTTCATTTAGTATCTCTGTGACACTCTCCCACGGATTAAAAAAACCTATGACCATTCGTGCTGCCCTTCTCTGTATAGGTTCAATGTCCACTGTTAGTCCTATCCTGTAAGAGTCCCATGCATTTGAGCAATAATCGTGCGAGTGATTTGTAAGCAACCTCCTTTGTAGACTGATTGCAGTTCCTCAATATTGTACCAACAAACTGATGACTACCACTACTTTACCCACGACTGAACCTATGGGATCATTCCATTTCAAATTCCTACAAAGTGTTACATCCAGGTATTTGTATGAGTTTGCCGATTCCAACAGTGGCTCGTTCACATTATATTCATAGGATCCCACGTTTTTTTGGTTTGTGAAGTGCAAAATTTTATATTTCTGAACTTTTAGAGCAAGTTGCCAATCCCTGCATCACGCTGAAATCTCAATAAGATCTGACTGAATATTTATGAAGCTTCTTTCAGACAGTAATTCATTACAGGTAACTGCATCATCTGCAAAAAGCCTGATTTTACTATTAATATTGTTTGCAAGGTCATTAATAAACAACGGGAGCAGCAAGTGTCCCAACACACTTCCCTGGGGCACACCCGAAGTAAATTTTACATCTGACGATAACTTTCCATTCAAGACAACAAGCTGTGTCGTCCCCACCAAAAAATCCTCAATCCAGTCACAAATTTTATTTGAACCCCATATGGTTGCAATTTTGACTATAAACGTAGGTGCAGTTCCTAGTCAAACGCTTTTCGGAAATCAAGAAATATTGCATCTACCTGGCTACCTTGATCCAAAGCTTTCACTATGTCATGTGAGAAAAGTACGGTTTGGCTTTCACGGGATCTATATTTTCGAAATCCACACTGGTTGGCATTGAGGAGGTCATTCTGTTCAAGATACCTGATTATGTCTGAGCTCAGAATATGTTCTAAGATCCTGTAACAAATTGAAATCAAGGATATTGGACGGTAGCTTTGCGGATCAATTCTACTGTCCTTGTAGATGGATGTGACCTGTGCCTTTTTCCAAGAACTGGGTTCGGTTGTTTGTTCGATGAACCTACGATAGATTATAGTTTGAACAGGACCTAACTCAGCCCCAAATTCAGTATAGAATCTAACGGTAATTCCATCGGAGCCTGGAGCTTTGTTCAATTTTAACGATTTCAGCTGTTTCTCAACACCAATGACACTAGTATTTATTTCATTCATTTTTTCAGTGGTATGGGCATCAAATGGAGGTAGTTTCGGGTTTTCCTTTGTAAAGAAACATTTGAAAACGGAGTTAACTATTTCAATTTTTGCTTTGCTACCCTCAATTTCAGTTCCTTTCTCATCCACTAGGGACTGGGCACTAAATTTGGTGCCTATAACAGCTTTTACATATGGCCAGAATTTCTTTGGATTCTGTGAAAGATCACTTGACAATATTCTGCTACGGTAATGATTAAAGGCATCACGCATCTTGACAGCCAAAAGCGTTTCATTCAGTATCTCTCCACCTATAGCCCTACGCTTTGTTTTCGCCTATTATGCAGTAATCTCTGTTTCTCTAGAAGTTTCTTTAAATTGATTGTATACCACGGAGGTTCTCTCCCATTATGACCTGTTCTACTGGATACATACCTATCCAGTGCGTGATCAACTGTTCTCTGAAATTTGAGCCAGAGTTCTTCTAATGCTCCTGCTTGAAGTGCTGAAAGTTTCAAGTTCCTCATCGAGATATGACCCAACTGTTTTTTATCTAGCTAACTGAAAATATAGTATTATCTAGCTTGTTTTAGTTGTCTTTTGTACTTTGATAATTATGGTCACTGATAACAGTTTCTGTGCGGATATCCTCTGTCAGGACTATTTGTTGCCTTTAGATACAGTATATTTCCACCATGTGTGGGGTTCCTCTATCTGTTCTAGGTAGCTTTCAGAGAAGGCGTTTAGTAAAGTTTCGCATGACGTCTTGTCAAGCCCACCACTAACAAAACTGTAATTTTATCAATTAATTGTTTGATAATTAAAGTCTCCACCGATAATTCCAGTATGATTGGGGAACTTACATACAAGTGAACAGAGGTTTTGTCTAAAGTTTTCGGTTACCGGTACCTTAGAGGATGAGTCTGGCAGGTGATAGATGAATGCAGTTATTATTTTATGTCCGCCCCTGATACTGAGACTTGCCCAAACGACATCAATGCAGCTTTAATTTTTATCTCCGTAGATCTGAATTTCTTGCCAACTGAAACAAATATATCATCTCCAATTTCCATTTGCCTATCCTTTCGATATACACTCAAATTTTCCTCAATTTATTGTTAGTCCACCCCCTCCTTCCCCCTCTTCCATCTCCTGTTCCCTCTCTGTCCATCTTCTCCTGCCCTTCTCTCTGTCCGTCTGCTCCTCCCCTTCTCTCTTACCATTTGCTCCTCCCCATCTCTCTGTCCATCACCTAGTCCCCGCTCTAAGTTCATCTCATCTTCCACCCTCTAAGTTCATCTCCTCACCTCCTATAGCCCTACGCTTTGGTTTGCAGTAATCTCTGTTTCTTTAGAAGTTTCTTTACATTGATTTTATACCATGGAGGTAATCTCCCATTACGATCTATTCTACTGGGTATATACCTATCCAGTGCTTGATCACCTTCTTTTAAATTTGAACCAGAGTTCTTCAACATGCTCCTGCTGAAAGTGCTGAAAATTTCAAGTTTCTCATCGAGATATGACCATACTGTTTTTTATCTAGTTAAATGAACATACAGTATATATCTTTCTGCTTTCTAAGTCAGTCTCCTCCTGCCCTCTCTCTGTCAATCTCCTCATCCTCTTTTCTCCATCCATCTCGCTCTCCCTCTCCCCTTGTCCACTTCCTCCTACTGCCTCTCTTTGGCCATCTGCTCCTCACTCCCTCTTTGTCCATATCTTCCTCCACACCTTCTCTCTTCATGTTATCACCCCCTTCGTATTTCTTTCCATATAGTAAGTAATATGTATAACAAGTCTGACTGAAATCGATCCAAGGATTTAGGATTAGCTTTTCATCTGCAGTGTCGCTAGAGAACGCATATGTCACAC
This sequence comes from Schistocerca americana, assembly GCF_021461395.2. Classification (NCBI taxonomy): domain Eukaryota; kingdom Metazoa; phylum Arthropoda; class Insecta; order Orthoptera; family Acrididae; genus Schistocerca; species Schistocerca americana. The sequence goes on along the minus strand of NC_060122.1, from coordinate 257,238,514 downwards.
ATATTTCACATACACTTATCATATTTCATGCATATTTGTATACATATTTCGCCTTGCAACTTGGTTTGCACGCAGCTCATGACGTCCTATCTCCAGAATAATGTGTACTACAATGATATGATTTTCCAGATACATTCAGTGGTATATTTGAGTACTGTCTGCGAAATAGGCTGCGAATAGGGTTAGTAGTAAAGACGTAATAAATTAAAATGCCGTGCATAATGCGGCAGATTTTCACTCGTCTCAGTGTCGTACAATGATATAATTTTGTAGGTGGATTCAGATATTTAGATACTGTCTGCGAAATTTGTTGTGAATAGATTTAGTAGTAAAATGTAAATGTCGTGTGAATAGGGCCTCCCGTTGGGTAGACCGTTCGCCGGCTGCAAGTCTTTCGATTTGACGCCTCTTGGGCGACTTGCGCGTCGATGGAGGTGAAATGATGATGACTAGGACAACACAACACCCAGTCCCCGAGGGGAGAAAATCTCCGGCTCATTCTGTCGCGCTGGCCACTCAGTTACCTGGGACGGACATTTAGTAATAAAGAGTAATGAATTATAGCTTCATTCCTGATGTGGCAGTTTTACAATATGAACAACGAAAATATAGAAGGTGATAAACTTTTTCTCTTTCATCATTTTGCGGGGGTTGTCAGCGAGGCAAAGTTTTGTAACGGTCTGGAAATATGCGCAAAGTCCGTTGCAAGTCACTAAGTGCTCTGGTTCTTAAATACTGGATGTGTAATTCTCGAGCGTCGTGGACTACACTCCTTTTGTATCCGCTCCATCATTCTTCTGATATACAGCTGGTTCTTATCCCCTCCCCTCCCCCCACCCTCTCCCCCAGTTATTCTTTCAAGACAGTAAGTGATATATATACCAAGTTTGGTTGAAATCGGTCTAGCTGTGTAGGAGAAGATGTGGAATTTGCATATATTATTTTCAGAGTATTCTCATAATGTCAATTACAGTCAGCTTAATATGATTTATTTCATTTATTTGGAGTTCAATACCTGATTAACCTTCTTTATTGTTTCGTCTTAATAACGCCATCTTGTTTTCAGCTGATTGTAAGCTGGTAACTTCTTCACCTCTTTATTCTAAATTGTGAACGGCTTTCGAAAGACTCATCTGCACCCGGCTTGGTAAATATCTACTGTCTCTCATAACCAAATAAAATATTCGACCAGGTTCCGGGTGAAGTAATATGTTTAGAATGATAATATTTTCGTCTTTGACTGTTAGATTTACTTTTAATCAGCATAAATGTTTATAGTCATGTATCCATACAAGCCGGTATTGTACGAGAATTACTATTCGAAATGTGTTCAAATACAACGAAAGTTTTCACGGTGGTGTAATTTCTTCCTGTGTTTCATAAAACTGTCAAACTTTAAGTAGAGTAAAGCTTGTTGTTGTGATTACTTCATAGCCTCTCGCATATCCCTTTCAATCCCTCCGCGCTGTTCAAATATCACGTGATTGTTCGAGCAGACTCGATACTGCATCGAGAATAGCGGCGTATTGTGAAACCTCGACCCCGTTCGAACGCGAGTATCGTTGCTCAGCGCTAGTAATGGGCAGTCACGTATTGTATGAGTGATTACTGTAAGTGTGTAAATATGTTGTGCTTTGTTTTGATCCTAGTTGTTAACGTTCAAACATAGATAACCACAAGGAATAGTTAACTGGAAACTGGGTCACGTTGCCAGCAGCGGAAGCAGTAGGTAGAAGTAACATAAGCGACTTTGCCTGTACCGTCGTACCAAAATGGAAGAAGGTGGGTAGCACGGTAACCAGTAAACAGCTTGCTCAACTTAGACTTTCTCTTTCATTCACCAATGTTAAGTACACGTTTCTGATGTCTAATTATACTGGAACACTTAAATATATTTTCTTAACAAAAATATTATTTTTTTCGGAGATAACTGTTCCCTTCTCCTTTTATTTAGAATATTATGACACTGTAAATTGCTATTTAAAAAAATATATATATATTTCAAAAAGCATCTATCCGACTCGTCCCATGAAGTGCTTATGGCTGTTCCCAGAAAGCTGTTAAACGAAAGGCTGGTTCATTATGGTAGCGACATTTTTTTTAATTACGCTCTTTTCGCTAATGGACTTCCGGCGAACGATGCGCCGTAATTTGCACCAGATGTGAGCGATATTCAGTGCCTGTTAGCTTTGGTAAACAGTCTGCCTGTAATTCGATGCAAATACTGTATCTCACAGATCAAGAACTGCTCGTTAAATTTCAACGGATTATTAGAGCCACGATTTTCATGCACAATCGAATCTTAAAATATGTAAGCGTTCATGCAGTATCATATCATTAAACATGCACAATAAGGCAGCAAAACAATGAAAAATCAGTATCAAAATTAGCTTCTATATTTATTTCTGTTTGTTTGTAAAACAGTACACAACAGCCAATTTCTCTAAATTTTCTTTACTTTGGCCCATACGTATATCAGACAGAACACTTTTGTACATAGAGGATGACCTTTCTGCGCCACAAGAAGCGACAGGTGAGTACTTAAGTGAAGAAATTTTGGACAAAGGCAGATGAAATTGAAATACTTTTACATGTTCACCACAAAATATTTGTTTGCCAACTTCATAAGTTAAAAATCGGGTTTAGATCCGATAACCAGATGTCGGTCTTGTAGAACACAACGAGCTCTTTATTCTCAGGAAGTAACGAGTACTATCGACGAACTGAGTCCATTTTGGTATATTCCCAGAATGCTTTTGGCACCGTTCCGCACAACTGGCTTCTAATCGAATTGTGTGCCTATTGAGTGTCGTGTCACTTGTGCGACTGGATCCGTGATTTCCAGTCAGAAAAATCACAATCCATAGTAACTGACAGAGAGCCATCGAGTAAAAGAAGTCATATCTGGTGCTCCCCAAGGAACTGTTACAGGCTCTCTGCTGTAACTAATCTATAGAAAGGATTTAGGAGGCAATCTGAGCAGCCCTCTTAGATTGTTTGTTGATCGTACTGTCATTTACCATATCGTAACGTCATCAGATGATCAAAATCAATTGCAAAATGACTTAGACAAGATATCCGTATGGTGAGAAAAGTAGCAACTGACTCTAAATAACGAAAAGTGTGAGATCACGCTCATGACTATAAAATTAATTAGTTACATTTCGGGAACACGATAAATCACACGAATCTAAAGGCCGTCAAGTCAACTAAATACCTAGGGATCATAGTTAAAAACAATTTAAATCGGACCGCTACGGTCGCAGGTTCGAATCGTGCCTGGGGCATGGATGTGTGTGATGTCCTTAGGTTAGTTAGGTTTAAGTAGTTCTAAGTTCTAGGGGACTGATGACCTCAGTAGTTAAGTCCCATAGTGCTCAGAGCCATTTGAACCATTTGAATTTAAATCGGAATTATCGTCAAGATAATTTTGTGGGGAAGCAGATCCAAAGAATGTGTTTTATTGACAGAAAACAAGAAATGCAACAAATCATCGAAAGAGACGACCTACACTGCCCTTGTCCGTCCTCTGCTAGAATACTGCTGTGGCGTATGGTACCCTTAGCAGATAGGACTGACGGAGGATATCGAAGAAGTTCAAAGAAGGGTTAGCTTTGTGTTATCGCGAAAATATGGCAGGGAGCGAATTAAGGTGGCAATCATTAAAACAAATGCGAGATCTTTTCACAAATTTTTAATCACCAATTTTCTCCTCCAAATGTGAATACATTTTGTTGACGCCCAGTCACATAGACATAAATGATCATTGTAGTAAAATAAGAGAAATCAGAGCTCACACGGTCTGTAAGTGTTCGTTCTCACTGCGCACTATTCAAGAGTGGAACTGTAGAAAAATGGTGCGAAGGTGGTTCGACGACCCCTTTGCCAGGCTATTAAATGTGAACTGCAGCACAGTCATGTAGATATGGATTATTTTGTGATTCATGAGAAGTTTTCCCGCCGTACTGAAAGTTCGATGAGATTTCGGGATTGCAGCCGGATCACGTTCACTTCTTGCCACGATATTTCGGCTGGCAATCGTCCAGCCATTATCAGGTGAGTGTCCGTCACTGGAGAATGCAAGTTCCCGGAGTCAACTTTATAGCAAAAAATTGGCGCGAAAATGCATGCGCATTGGCCTCCGTCACAGGAGCGTCCTCTATCGAAATCCGCGCCCTCTGGAGCTACTGTTCTATCTGTGGAGTGCAGGCGCATGCGTAAAGGTGAAAACTACATGTCCGCCCTCTGTCGGAAAGCGTCATTAGGGCATTCTGTCTACAGTAAGCCAACACATACGGACCTTTACCAGCAAGCGTCGAGTTGTCATCATCCTTCACAAACTACCGGCGTCCTTAGAACGTTGGTGCACCGGGCTCATGTCGTTTCTGATGGAGACAGCCTTACAAAGGGGCTGGAACATTTAGAGCGGTGTTCAGAGGTAATTGTTACTCTCCACATCAGATTACAACAGCGCTAAGAAGAAAGAAACGTGACCACCCACAACATCGAGAAGCTAAGGACCTACTCAGGTCCAGGGCATTCCGTCCATACGCCGGCAACCTTTCATCTAAAATAGGCAGGATCCTAAGGAAACATCAAGTTAAAGTAATCTTCCGGCCACCGGCGAAGATTAGTGCCCTTCTCGGTTCAGTAAAGGACGATCTGGGTCTGCGGAAGGCTGGGATCTATAAAATTCCTTGCCGTTGTGGCAAAGCTTACATCGGTCAGATGACACGCACAGTACGTGAAAAGTGCGTTGAACACGAACGCTACACTCGCCTTTCGCAGCTCAGTAACTCGGCCATAGCTGAGCACTGTATTACCACATGACACGCTATGGATTTTTCTGCCGCGAAAATCTTGGCCCCAGCAAAAACTTTTTGGGATTCAGTAATTAAAGAATCTGTGGAGATACGCGTAGTGCAAAATCTTATAAATCGTTTTGGCGGTTTTCAACTGGACAAGGCTTGGGACCCGGTGATCTCTCTAATTTCCTCTGAGAGAAGACAGTTTATTCATAATGTCTCGTCTGGCGAGATCTGACGTCGGCTTTTAGCGACACGGGCGCGCATTCCGACAGAGGGCGGACATGTAGTTTTCACCTTTACGCATGCGCCGGCGCGCCACAGATAGAACAGTAGCTCCAGAGGGCGCGGATTTCGATCGAGGGCGCTCCTGTTACGGAGACCAATGAGCATGCATTTTCGCGCCAATTTTTGGTATAAAGTTGACTCCGGCATCTTGCAGCCTCCAGTGACGGACACTCACCTGAATGTGGCTGGACGATTGCCAGCCTAATTATCGTGGCAAGAAGTGAACGTGATCCGGCTGCAATCCCGAAAACTCTTCGAAAATAGATTATTTTGTTCATCTTATCCTTTGTTGCAGTACCCACTTCTCCAAAGAATTACTGCAAAGTTTTCTCAATTGTCAGAGGTCCCAACAGTTGCCTGCGACTCCCAACTTCGTTTTTGCCTGATGGAAATATACTGTTGTGACTTGGCAAGACAGCCAAGTCACTATGAGGTGAAGCCGAAAGGCACGCGCTTAAGCTCACGCAGGCTGGCGCGAGGTCTGGAACAGTTAAAGGATTTGAGTCTAGCAAATAAAGTACATAGCTGTTGGAATACTTAACTTTAATCCATAATTGGTGTACATCGCTCTTGACGGTACATAATTACAATCTCAATATAAACTGGTAATGGCGCCTTGCTAGGTCGTAGCAAATAACGTAGCTGAAGGCTATGCTAACTATCGTCTCGGCAAATGAGAGCGTATTTGTCATTGATCCATCTCTGGCAAAGTCTGCTGTACAACTGGGGCGAGTGCTAGGACGTCTCTCTAGACCTGCCGTGTAGCGGCGCTCGGTCTGCAATCACTGACAGTGGTGACACGCGGGTCCGACGTATACTAACGGACCGCGGCCGATTTAAAGGCTACCACCTAGCAAGTGTGGTGTCTGGCGGTGACACCACATATACAAAATTTGATTTGTTATAAATCAGATACTGCTTCAAACCGTTTTTTTAATCCCACTTCCATGTCTTTAATACAAGCTGTTGTAACAGTTTCGAAAGTGTCTACGAGCCTAAACAGAAAAAGCAGTTTGGCAGCAGTAGCTTAAGGCTTTTCAATAGAATGAAACAAACAGATGTTAACTTTAATAAATTTGCGGGAATTTAAGTTCTCTTGATGACTTAACTTCATCAAACACTATCACAGTAAAACATTCCAGCATTTATCCAGATACCCCATCTGGTTAAAATAGGTACTGATGGCAACATATCTCTAAACGCGGCTACACGGGCAGGTGCTTCCAAGAAAACCTACATTAGGAAAAAAAGCCAGCACATGACTTAATTAATGCTGTCACAGCCATCAAACCTTTGTATTTTGTGCGTCTGTTTACCTGGTTTATGGAGAATATCAGCGTATTCACATTGCCATATTTTAGAAGTACGGCTTCAGCTACACGATATAGCACAAGGAAGAAACATGTTTCTTATTTTAACATACGCCAACATCATGTACGAGGCGACGTCACTTAACAATAGGATCCTTTTGTATTTAAATTTATTGGCACGAAGTATATTGACTTCTACTAGTATCTACTGAGCCGATGTATGGCACTTGAGCTCACTACAAAGTTTACAGAGTGTAACGAAATTCCAGAAATTACTCATGTTCTACACTTTTGGCGTAATTCATGTGAAGAAAACATCAATAAAAGACGCCATCATCCAAGTTACAGTAATATATGCACTGAGGCCATAAAAATTTTATAATATGCATTGTAAATGTCTAAATTTATGCAGTTTTATCCACGAAGTCTTCGAAATATGCATTTATTCCCCAAATGGTTAAAATATGCATTTGCATGGAAATCCGATCTCTACTGATTATGTCTTACTAAATTCTGTTTGTCCGACGTATGATGCCTAGTTTGTAGTACGTTTGCGACAAGACATACGATACTGCTTTTTATAAAGAATGGGAATTACTGAATTGTTGTGTGGCTAAAAAGGGAAACGGAAATCTTGATAGTTAAAATGTTTGCATTGCGTAGTTATTTCAGAAATAGCAATAGAGTTCCATTGTGCCGACCACTTCTTAAAATAAGTTATTTTAAAGTTTAAATCTGTTTCAACAAATGTTTTCCGTAGCGTCAAATTCAAAAGTTAAATAGTGTAGTTTCGTATTTAAAGGACATATGATGTAATCTGTCTCCAGCTCTATTAAAATGTGTTGTCTTTGGTACTATTTTCATACATTACTGTTAGGACGACAATTGCTTTCTCTAATCACCTGACAAATAGACATGATTTCGATTTCTTGTTTCTCGCTGTTTTACCTCTGTCCAGTAAATTCATTTTAAACTGTCAAATTATTTGGAGACGAACAAAATGAAAACGTGCAGTCACATTAATATTATGCGTAACTTAGGAAACAAGTTGAAAATACATACTATGATTAAGAAATTACTGTAGCTCAAGAGATATTATTAAAATTCCCACTTCGCTATTTTTTTATTAGTTGTAGCTAATATAAACAAAAATTCATAATATTATATATCTCCAACAAATGCACGAAAGAAATCAACTATGACATCTACTGAGGAACTGCAGAATTAGTGATTACTATAGCAGAGTGATAACCCAATAGTCTTTTGGTATAACAGAAGAAACTAAATAAATAAAGAAAGGAAATAGCAACTGTTTTTCGTCTACTTACGTCTTTTGACTTACACATAGACAAAATAAAGACGTATTGGTGGAATACTACTACATATGTTATAAAAAAAATTATTAGCCGTCCCTTGATCCTATTAACGTTAGGAGATACCTTTCAACTTGATAGCAGTATTAGTACAGTACTGGATTCCGTAAGTGATTGCTGGTGAACACAAAGCTGCTTTGTTGTGGCAGCAATATGTTGCCGATACGGCTTTATCTCGTATGGATTTCTGGGAAACAAGACACATTTGGATAGCACATCCTTGAACCTTGAGCAAAAAGGCACGCAGGTCTCTGCTGCATCCGTTTTCAGTAAGCTACCTTAACAATTAAAAAATCTAATCAGTAATCTTCGTACTTTCAAGTCTAAACTGAAGAAGTTCCTCATACCTCACTCCTTCCATTCTGTTGGGTAGTTACTGGGAAAAAAATTAAGCAAATTCCTGTGTTATATTGTTGTCTATGCTAATACAGGGTGATACTGCAATGATGTTATAAATTTTCAAGAATGATGGAAAAGGGTAATTGCGTCAGTTTGAGGTAAGAGGCCCTAGTCCAGAAAGGACCGAGTCAAAAGTTAAAATTGAAAATCATTCTGATAACCCTTACAGATACTGGCACTCCCATTGCCATGATTGTAGAGGAGGCAAGTTTCAGAAGTAGTAGTATGGACGAAAAAAGAAAAAATGTCCGGTAAACATGGGCTCCAAAATGCAAACTCTAAGAGCAATGATCACATGTTCATCTTTGATACTGTAGAACACACATCTCTTACTGCAAGCTCTTTGGCTACCACATTTTGGAGGAGTTCGTATCGACCAAAACAAGAAAACATGTTGAATAAAGATGGGCTCTAAAACGCATACCTTAAGAGATATGAGCACTTGTTCATTTCCGATAGTGTGAAACACATCCCTTCCACTGCAACCTCTTTGGTCTTCATATTTTTGGAACAGATAGTGTGGACCCAAAGCAAGAAAAAACGTGCAGTTAATACGGGCTCTAAAACACGTAACTTAAAAGCTGTGAGCACTTGTTCATCTTCGCTAATATAAAATACATCTCTTAGACTGAGCAAAGGCCCATAGCTCTTAAGGCAAAAATTTTGGAGCCCATATTAACAGGAGTTTTTTATTGTTTTGGGTCATATTACCTGTTCCAAAAATATAAAAGCCAAAGAGCTCACAGTAGAAAAGAGTTGTTTCACAGTATCGAAAATTAATGTGTTCATAGCTCTTGAGGTATGCGTTTTACAGCCCGCATTTACCAGACTTTTTTCCTTGTTTTGGTCCACACTATCGCTTCTGAAAGTTACGAGCTTAGCAACAAAAGTAATGTTACATACGTCAGCTGTCGGATGCATCAGAGCTATTTTCGCTTATAACTTTCGACTCGATCGGTTCTGCACCAGGGTGTCTTATTTGCAGTTGAAACATTTACTCTGCTCCATCATCCCTGATAATTTGTAACATCATCGCGAAATCTTCGATTCCCGGCGGGGTCAGGGATTTTCTCTGCCTCGTGATGACTGGGTGTTGTGTGATGTCCTTAGTTTATGTAGGGAAGCAGCCTACTCACGCCTTAAAAAATTCACATCAGTCTTTCGATTGTGTGCCAGCCAGTCCGCTGCAACTAGCTCTGACGTCATAAATGTTGCGCAATACTTTAAAAATCAAGTAAATAACCTGAAACGTTTCTAGCATGTCAGGAGTAATACTAAATCAAAATGTGTTGAATATCAGTTCAATAACTTTAACCATTTTCGAAATTTGGACGTTTTTCTGTAAAAATCATTGGCGCATCAGAAAAGAGCTAGAAACTTAAAAATTTATATTTAGATTCCTTTTGCATAATAATTTAGTAGAAACAGTATTCTGGATCTCACAAATTAAAATTTTAGTTGAAATTCATGATTTTCTGGTTTTTATCTTAAAAATTAAGGAAGCAAGATAGATTAAGTAGGCGAATAAATAAAGCTAGGATGTTTAAATTTAAGTACAATGGAGATCCGCTATAATCATAAAGATGTGAGAAGTTTCAACTGAATAACTATAAAACTATAGCGATAGCGTATCTCCAAAGAGCAAGTTCAGAGCTCATCTACTGCATGTAGTGTAATTAAATTAGTTCTCTCGCCCAAAATATTTGACTTAGCCACGTCAGACTTTTATTATGATTACTTACCTGCGTGCTGATTGCACATTTAAATTGAGAGCTTCATTGGCCATCAGCAAAGGAAGCAATGATTTATTCGATAACTTAAAGTGGTGCATTACTAGCCCAGCGGCTAGTCGGGAGAGCAGATTTGATCAGGCGTTCCCTTAGCCGTCCACACCGCGGCTTTATATGTAAGAAAGCTGCGTGAAGAAGAAAGGCCCCAGTTCTCTCCAGACGCTGATTAGCGCACCACCTGTGCCAGGAGTCGCGTTGCGTCGGTATCGTTGATATAAACAGCCTCGGATGCAGTAATAAGTTACTTGGGATACGCGTAACCATGAAATCGTTTTAGAGTGAAGTGTTAATTATGGGATGACGTTAATGATCTATCTTTAGTTTGAGTATGTCGTATTTTCACGTGCCACCGCAGGACAGACATTCTACCATTATTAGCGTGGCGTTTGATGAACATTATCATCAAATTATGGCGAGCATTCACTTAAACATTTAATTTGAACAGTTATAGTTGCATCAGCGCATTAGACTCTGAACTGCTCTGGTAGTTGGATTGTGTGGATTCTTTTTGGTCTGTGACTTTCAGAATATAGTGAACATTTTAGAGAGAATGGTTTTTGATTACGAATCCCAGACAATCTCCTAATTCCTCAGAGCTATAAGCTGTAGCTATAAATGTATTTCTCAGATGAAGTGGGCGCTAGGAATTCTAATTACAGGCTTCACGTTTTGCTAATCACTTTCTGGTTGCCAATATTGTAGTTAGAGAGCCAGTGTTGAGAACGGCAAACAACAGCATTAAATAAATAATAGGAACATTAACAATTATTTCACCCACCGCCCCACAGTTAGGGTTAAGTAGTTCTCAGTTCTAGGAGACTGATGACCATAGATGTTAAGTCCCATAGTGCTCAGAGCCATCTGAACCATTTGAACCATCGCGAAATCACCCTTTTGCGTATACTCAGCAGCTTGCCATCTATACAGCATTCTATCTATTACTAACATTTTTCATGTTAATTTCATGTACTGACTCATTCCCTGACCATGGATATTTACTCCTCAATTTGGTCCTACGGAAATAGAAGCGTAAAATATAATATCAGATAAATAAAAAGTATGGAACCATAATTTTTAATAAACCTAACATCTTAATTTTTATTAGTAGTCGTGAAAAAATAAATTAACATCTGATAGACATGCGAAATTCTTTATTGTTAAATAAAAAAATCATACCAATATACGTCAGTAACCAGTTCAGACTCTAAAAATGAAAAAGTATTCTATTTTCTGCTTGATCTTTTGCTTTTACACCGAATTTTAATTTATTGTGAATACTGGCGTTTTCATCCGATTAGTAATTAAAAATAAAAATGTTTTTATTAATGAATTGTGATACAATCTTCGTTAACTTTTATATTTGTTTATAAAAATAGAATTTAAATAAAAGTACACAAAAGTTGCTACTAGCGAGATACAAACCAACAACTTTATGGTTATAAATGCTTTGAGTAAAACGCTTTCTTCTATCGACAACTATGTTAATTAGTTACAAATGTTTTAAACATTGGTAGAAAAAAACAGTACATTACGAAAGACGACGTCAGTTTTGATCCGATGACGACATATGACGTCTGTGGGGACAGTAGATGGTCTGACAATGGTTTCAACTCTTCCGCCAGAAGATAGCGAAGTGGCATAGCTGCCAGAACGCCATCTATGTCTACCCTTTAATAACGAATGCTCGTAACCAGCAGGCACAGTGTGTTACAAACGAGTGAAACAAGCAAGCAACCACACCACAGAGGTACACTCGTACGTTCTACGCCCACTGAGTGAGTTTGAAAGGGGTCAAAATGTGACCTTCTAAGCGGCGGGAAGGCCCCTTTGGAGAATTGCTATACAAGCTAGATTTGCTGCGCAAGTTGTGCGACGAAGTTGGTATCATTGGTCACGTGAACATCCTGATACCTGTTGACAAGGTTCTAGATATCCATGCAGTAAAGACGCTCACCAGGGTCGTCGCATTGCAAGGGCAGTAGCAGCAGAACGTTCAGCTACCACAGCATGGATAAGACGGCTTGTGACCCTAGGCATGTCACCACGAACTGTTGTGAACAGGTTATTAGCAGTGAGACTACAGGCACGCACTCTAGCCTGTCTTCCAATTGAACCACAGCATCGACGTGCCCGGCTTGACTGGTGCTGTAAGAGGATCACTTGGAGGATGGAATGGCGCGCCGTGGTCTTCAGCGATGAAAGCAGATTCTGCGGGTAAGCCATGGTCGTTAGCGCGTACAACGTAGACACCGTGTCTCGCAGAGTACAATTCGTCCAAGGTACACTGACCCCCTCCCCAGGCCTAATGTTCTGGGCTGCGATAAGCTATTGCAACGTAACCTTCCAGTACTGGTGGTGGTAAAAGTCTACCTAAGTAGGTAGATTACCGTCGCTATTACATGTCCTACCGCTCCTGCAAGCTACCGTCTGTAGTAAATGGTTTCTTAAATTTGTGTGGTCCACGAAATTACTGGCCCCTGCAAGTTATTGCTGGGTATTAATAATTTCTAGCGGACGGTTTTAACGAACCGGTAGAAATTTGAACGCAAAGGATAACGAATTTTTTTTTTTTTAACCACTACAGAAGGCACCTATACAGGGCTTAGTAGGCAGTATATAGCTTTTATTTGCTTTCATGACCCAGAATTCGACTGTGGTACTGACTGCCACCTATTCTTTATGATGGAAGGAGTAAATAGTCAGTCGAGGGTAGAGAGTAATTGATATTTATTCAGTACCGATGGTATTTCAACAACTAGTCGTGTTTCTCTTGCAATGTACATCATCAAAACTGGTCTCTACTTAACATGGTTGAGTTTCGCCACGTAATTATGGAATGGGACAGAGGAGCGCAGACCTGGCTTCAATGTAATTTTATACAACCGCACAATTATACCTAAACCTTCGGTTATTACATTCAGTTGCTATAGATTACTCAGAACAAGTTCCGCAAAGACAATACAAGCAAAACTAGGTCAGGGTGGAAGAGTATTTCGCAAATCGTTATCAAATCAGTGGGCAATAAAATCCGATACTTTTCCTAGTGGCACGAGTATTTTACTTAACGCACAACATCGCCAAGAAATCAAATCGTTATGGGGGTGCACAAGAAACATCACTTCAATGCTCTTCAACCCACATGGCCAAGTTTCAGTAGCTAACAGAAATCCAGAAAAATATGGACACACACGATTATTCCTTCCCTATTTTACACTCGCTCACTATCGAATGATTATTCATCGTGTACAATATATTCTCAGACCGAAACTACAATTTATCAATGCGTCGGTTGCTCCAACCGAGCGCGTGGCGCGAAAGCAAGTTCACAAAGAAAACATATGGAAAATAAATAAAAATCCCCAAAATATTATTGTAAATGAAAGAGCAGATTAAAATACATTGAATGAGTGAATTTCCGTTAAGCACAAAGCAATAACGTGACCGTGAGCTTAAGGCACACGGTGCGTTGCCAGAACAAGGCACTAACGCAAGGTCTACTGAAATTCGAGTAAATTAAGAAAATCAATTCCCTTATGGGGTCCAGTGGTAATTTCGCACCTGATTTCAACATCTGGACTTCGTTACAGAGCAGATTTCAGACAATCTAATACCTATGTTAACATTACCAAAACGAGAGCTGCGTCTCCATGTCTGTCCAGCACCACGACCCAGGAACAAGTGCTCTTCCCACCGAATTCGCCTAATAACCATTCCGCTTACAAACGTGGTGGGGGTGGCGCGCCAACCTGACAGACCCAATACGCGCGCCTACGTGTCATCTTTGCCCTGACCTGCAAACTTGGTCTCTGCTAAACTTGTTCACGCTTTGGGGGTTGGTACTACCCTACCCCATAACGACCATTCATGCAGTGTTACATTCTATGCCTAAAGCTTTCTGCTAGTTCACACACTCACTCATTTATACCGTCCAGGCCGCACAAAGGAAAGGAAAAATGGGAAACGTGGTACACAACATAAAAAAATTCAATAAATAACACTGTTTAGTCCACTCTCTCCTTTTGGACACCAGAAGAGGTATTACCTGCAAGAGAAGAAACTCTTGCTAATACTTTCTGCGTGCTAGCAATTTAATAAAACATTGGAACGGTACCACGAGTTCCGTTTCACTATAACTCTTGTTCACCTTTGGTGTTTCTGGAGGGGACGATAACCATCACTTGGTAGAGGCAGAACGTTATTGTTGTTTTGCCGTTCTTGCAACAAGAAGGTGATGTGTTGTTCCAAAAAGGTCAATGCTCGCCCACACAGAGCCCATGAAACTCAATGCGTTCTGTAAGACGTGCAGCAACTTCCCTGGCCACCACTATATCCACACTTGTCTCCAGTCAAGCGAAGGGGTATAAAGGGACGAGAAGTGACTTGTGCGACTCGTCAACCAATAACTCTTGTAGAATTACGGCGAGCAGGCGTGTAATAACGTGTCCCAGGAGAGCATTAACCATCTGTACTATCGACTGGATGCTAGTCAGTGCCTCCATTGGCGCCAGCGAAGGCTACACAAAATACTAATATGGGTGTTTCAGCAAGGGTCGACAGCTGGTTCTTCAGAACCGCTTGTACTGTTGATCTGTAAATGTAATCGTTTGGTGTAATCTGTGTGCACTGTTGCAACAACAAATCTTGAATAAATTTGGAACCTCTAAATGCGTGCACCAACTCTTTCTGGCAGTGTACATACCTTAGAGATCTAACGGCATTTTTTTTTTTTAGTACATTGACGTCCGGGCACTGTGGTTCAGATTCTGTAAATATGAAGAAAATCAAAGAGGACCACTGGTTAAGGTTACATCGTTAATTCTGACGACGACGGCAATGCAGCGATCACGTGACATTGTCCCTCCAGTCTCACACGTGCTTCGCTTGTCAGGCTCCACAGCGCTCGAAAGAAACACACTCATTGGGTCCCATCTTCGTTCCATATCTGCACTGTGACAGCGTTCTGTCCGGGCGATGCCCTAGTAGTTTTTACGCTATAGTCATTAGTGTAATTTTGGTGTCTATTTAATTCTCACATACAGAATATAAATTTGCACATTTGCCCCTTCATGCCACATTTTTTTCAACTAGAGTGATATCTGTTCAAGCTGGATGTTGAACTGCAGCTGTTTTAGCATGCCTCGCAAAGGTCCTTATACTTAATTTCTTGCCTATCTAAAATATGGTGACCAGTAGGTGTCATTTGAACACAGAAGAAAAAACACTCCGCGACTAAAAAGAAACAGGCACCACAAAAGAGTTATCAAAATTTGTCACAAGTTGACATTCATACAAGTATCGACGGATAACGCAAAATTGCAAACTTTGACATTCAATGGATGAATGTGTAATGCTGCAGCGCAATTTCACCGCTCACCTGCAAGGATAGTAAACAGGGGACATGCCGATACCAAACGTAGTTTTTGCGGATTTCATTCTGTGCACTCAGTTGGACAGTAACTATGTCTCACAGACACGCGCATGAACTATATACGCAGGTGTCAGTCTTTGAAAGAGGATGTGTAGCTGCGCAGGAATGCAGGAATGGGTGAACCATGGCCGAACACAGCGTCAAGGAGGAAGCGGTTGACCTAGAAAGAAGACAGAACGTGAGAACCGAGCGACAGTCAGAGGCGCACTCAGAACCCCGGATTCACCATTGTCACCGATCCGGCGTGAGACTGGTGCTTTCAGTGACCACAAGGACCATTAATAGGCGGCTCACAGAAAGGGGCCTGAGCTCAGGGCACCCCTTCCGTCGATTACCATTGACACCTGCAATGGTGTCAGACACATTTGGCGTGGAATTTCGTTAACCAGAGTAGAAGTGTCTATAGTGATAAGTTCTGCTTCCAACTGAGGCAAGACGTGTCTGGAGACACCCCGCACAGTGGTGGGATGCCAACATGACGGCCCGACAGACAGGATCGATGGTCTGGTAAGCCATTTCATTTCATAGCAGGAGCCCTTTGGTTGTCATCCACTGCACCCTTACGACACAGCAGTATGTCGACGATATTACGCTCAGTTTCGTTGCCCTTCAAGGCAAGCAATGCTGGGCTTACATTTCGGCAAGATAATTCCTGCCCGCACACGGCTTGTCAAACCCTACCTCGGCCAGCAAGCTCGCTCGATCTCACCCCGATTGAGAACGCTTGCAGCATTATTGGCAGGGCTCTTCAACGAGCTCGGGTTTTTGACGATTTAACGCACAAGTTGGACAGAATTTGGTACTACATCCTCCAGGAGTATACCCAAGAAATCTGTCACTCAGTGTCAAGTCGAATAAATACTTGCATAAGGGTCACAGGTGGACCAACGCATTGTTGACTTGCTCAATTTCTGAAGCTCTTTCTCTTGATTAAATCGTCTTATTTTTCTGGAATTTTAATCATTTGTTTGTCTGCAGATGTACATTACTCTACTGTGCATCTAGTGTTGACAGACTGATCAAACAATTGATTCTGCTTTATTCCACTTATCTTTTGCTCATGCATTTCTTTTTCCAGCAAAGCAACGCCAAGAGATATGATAAAAACGGATAAATGTGTTACTGTTTTAGCGAAATCTTTAATTCTGCGTAATCCATATGATTAAGGTTCTTAAAACTGACAGCTTTAGTGCCTCTAATGATGATATGAAGACGGCATATGCCACCTGAGGATAGTAGATGTACTGGTAATGGTTTCAACCTCGTCCGCCAACAGATAGCGTAGTGGCGTAGCTACCAGAGCACCATCTGTTCCTACACTTTAATACGGAATGCACACAGCCAGAAGGCTCGGGGTGGTGTAAACGTGTGAAGCAAGCAGGCAAAAAAGCCGCAGAGATGCACTCTTCTTTCCTACAGACAACTGAGCAAGTCTGGAAGGGGTGAGATTGTGGCCTCCCGAGTGGTGGGATGGTCCTTCCGGAGAACTGCCACACAAGCTGGACGTGCTATGTCAGTTGTTCAAGGATGTTTGTATAGGTAGCCATATGAACGTTCTCCCAGGTGCAGAGGAGGTTCCGGACATCCACGCAGCACAGACGACCGCCAGGACCGTTGTATTGTAAGGACAGCAGTGACAGATCGTACAGCTACTACAGCACAGGAAAGAGAGCTTGTGAGCCTAGACGTGTCAGTACGATTTGTTGCAAACCGGTTATTAGCAGTGAGACTACGGGCACGTACACCTCTACCCGTCTCCCAGTCACGCCACAGTATCGGCGCGCACGGCTTGACTGGTGCCGTCAGAGGATCACTTGTAAAGTAAAACAGCGCACATGGTCTTCAGCGATGAAAGCAGTTTGTGCCTGCACACAAGTGACGGTCGTTTGCACAAAAAATGTGTGTGGTGTCTTGTAGAGTGCATTCGTCAAAGACACGCTGCCCCCACTCCAGGCCTTATGGTCTGGGTTACGATACGCTACTGCTCCTGGTCACCTTTGGTGTTCCTGCAGGGGACTAATCAGCACTCGGTACGTACGGAATGTTGCTACACCCGTTCGTTTGCCGTTCTTGCAAACAGGTAGGTGATGTATAGTGCCAAAAGGATAATGGCCGCCTACACACTGCTCGTGACACTCGACGTTCTGTGCAAGACGTATAGCAACTTCCCTGGCGAGCACCATCTCTGGACTTATCTCCAATAGAGGTCGTGTGGGATGTGACGGGACGTGAAGTTACTCGTGCGTCTCATAAACCAACAACTCTTGCAGAACTACTTGAACAGGTCGAGCAGGCGTGGCATAGCGTATCCCAGGATAATATTCGAAATCTGCACGATAGACTGGGTGCCAGGCTCAGCGCAGCATTGCGGCCTGTATTAATATCGGTATCTCAGCATTGGTCGATACCTGGTCTCTCAGAACCGCTTGTGCTATTGATCTATAAATGTAATCATTCCATGCACTCCACAGGCACCGTTGCAACAATAAATCTTGAGTGAATTGGAAAACTCTAAAAGATTGTACTATTTTTTGCGGCGGTGTATTATCTGACATTAACATGTAAGAGGGTACCAACTTCCCAATCTAAAAGGAAACACAATTTTAGATACTTGGCATCTGAAGTGTATTTGCAGTGGTTTGTGTATTTCTCTGAACACGACATTAAATATCTTGTTTTCAGGAAGATTATTGCACTCCTATGTACTAAATATATTCAGCTTTCATACGTGTACAGTGTACAGTGACAAAAAAGTGAAGAATAAGAAAGGGAAGAGGAAATTAAATGAAGGTTCACGTATAAAGCAGACATATGATTTAGTTCACTGATCACAAAATCGAGTAAAATTTACAAAGAACTTGGCAGAATGAGACAACTTACCAGTATGATGGTGCACCTCCCCTGGTCTGGATGCTCGCGTTAATTCCGCTGAGAAGGGTATCATAAAGTCGCTGTATCTTTTCGTGAGTAGAGCTGTCCCACAACTGTTGTAGCTGGTCCTTCCTGACCTGGATTCTGAACCTATACACAGCTGATACCAGAGCTGGCCGTACACATGTTCCATCTAAAACAGATATGGGGACCATGTTGGCAATTGGACTACTCTAACATCACGCAGAAAGTTGACAGACAAGCGTGTCATCTGATGTTAAGAGTTGTTCTGTTGAAAAATGACACCACGACATTGTCGCATCAAAGGAAGCAGGATGTCCATTAGGTATCGTTGTGCTGTCACATTTCCCTCAGTCACTATCAGCCGCCGGCCGGCGTGACCGAGCGGTTCTAGGCGCTACAATCTGGAACCGCACGACCGCTACGGTCGCAGCTTCGAATCCTGCCTCGGGCATGGATGTGTGTGATGTCCTTAGGTTAGTTAGGTTTAAGTAGTTCTACGTTCTAGGGAACTGATGACCTCAGAAGTTAAGTCCCATAGTGCTCAGAGCCATTTGAACCATTTTAGCCACTATCAGCGGTGGCATGAACCACCACCGTGCCTCTCCAAACCATTGGAAGAACGACACCTCTCTAGATCGCCGCCGCCATACTCGCAAACGATGGAATACTGAAGAGCCACGAATCATCGGTGAACACAATGTGGCGCTCTGCATCAGTGGTCCATGCTTCCCGGAACGGCACCACTCTTTATGTTAACGGTAACGTACGCACAACGCAAGGGACGGTAATTCCCAAGCCCAGCTGCTGCCAATCTCCGACCATTGGTGCAGGATGACACAAAATGTTGTAGGAAGTCCTATTACTTGTTGTCGGGTCGCAGGCAGAGACGTGATGGGGTTACGATGTTATTGGTGCATAATTCGGCGATCCTACCTTATGGTGGTCAGACGTTGTGGGTTGGAACCTTAACGACGAGTATGCCAACCCACTTGTTCACGCTCCTTATATACCTACTCTACCAGGCCTGGAGACAACACAAAACACGAACAATACTAACGCACTCAGGTACCCGTCCTACCTTTCACAGAGATTTGCAGCGCCGCCTGTGGTGTGTACATGTACGAAGTTTCACTGACTTCCGACCATGTCTTATGGGTGCTTCAGTCTTTTTTGTCAGGCAACGGCCATGCCGCAGTGGATACACCGGTTCCCGTGAGATCACCGAAGTTAAGCGCTGACGGGCGTGGCCGGCACTTGGATGGGTTACCATCCAGGCCGCCATGTGCTGTTGCCATTTTTCGGGGTGCACTCAGCCTCGTGATGCCAATTGAGGAGCTACTCGACCGAATAGTAGCGGCTCCGTTCAAAGAAAACCATCGTAACGACCGGGAGAGCGGTGTGCTGACCACACGCCCCTCCTATCCGCATCCTCACCTGAGGATGACACGGCGGTCGGATGGTCCCGATGGGCCACTTGTGGCCTGAAGACGGAGTGCTAGTCATTTTTGTCAGGCAGTGTAGTTCTGAAAGTATCCTCATCTCTGTTATTTTAATCTAATGATCCCTACGCGAGTTAAACAGTGATGGACGTATATCAGTCGCACGTTCTATTATATATTCTATTACAAGTTCTCTAAATTTACTGCCGCGCTGGATGGCGGACGGTCTGGGGCGTCTTGTCACGGTCCGCGCGGCTCCGCCCGTCGGAGGTTCG
This sequence comes from Schistocerca americana, assembly GCF_021461395.2. NCBI lineage: Eukaryota > Metazoa > Arthropoda > Insecta > Orthoptera > Acrididae > Schistocerca > Schistocerca americana. The sequence goes on along the minus strand of NC_060122.1, from coordinate 257,218,512 downwards.
AGTCCTCCCTCGGGCATGGGTGTGTGTGTGTTGTCCTTAGCGTGAATTAGTTTAAGTCAGATTAAGTAGTGCGTGACCTTAGGGACAGATGACCTAAGCATTTTGGTCCCATAAAATCTTATCAGAATATTTTTTTTTTTTTTCTAAATTTACTCAAGCAAATTTCGCCAGTACTATGTCGTCTTTCTTCCAAGGATTCCCACATATATTCCGCAAGTATTTGTGTTACACTGAGCCATGAGCAGATCGCGTTCATCCCGTTTATTGTTTGTCATCTTCTCTTATGGTACTGCCGCCTCGTTTTCTTATTCCATTTACTGGCGTCACTAACTTCCTGCCTCACCTGCCGTGAGTGGCAGCAGCAGCTCTTATCGATAAGTGCACTGTCGTACCATCTCTGGAGCGACTGATAGTATTTCTGGGTGTCGTGCGTCTGGAGTTCAGTCGGGACGCAGCAGCAGTGAAGTCGGGGACGGAGCGTCGGTGAGGCGTGGACAGCCAGTGCTCGCCGACCGCTGGAGATACACTGTCCTGCGGAAGGAGACTGGAGCGGGAACGACTGTTGGTTGGTCGTTCGGTCGGTCGTCTCATCGGCCGACATGTATTTGGTCCTTTCACCGTTTCCGGACCTAGACAGTCGGTCGGTTGGGGCAGAGCAGCAGGGAAGTCTCCAAGGCAGGTAGTCAGGCCGGAGCCGCTGGCGGCGTGCACGAGTGGTTGGAGTTGTCGCCCACCGATCCTGGACACAACAGTTAAGTACTCATTTAACGTACTATCAAGCCTCAACTGCTATTACATCTGTTCGTTTGGCCGTGGTTGTCGCTTTCTGGGAGATTCCCTCGAGCAACAACGTGTGTGCATTGAAGTCGGCTAGAATCGCAGCCGTCTTCCTGTGTCGTGCTTAATTTAATTCATTCCTTCATTAATGAAGTGTACCAGCGGTATCTTCCGCCGTGTGGCCATTGACGTTCCGGTGACCTGCCCTGGTCGTTGACGTAGTTTTTGACAGTGTATTTTCCTCGTCGTGTTGATACTGTCCAGCACGGCGTGTAGTTCGACAGGTGAGGTGTTGTTGGTAGTTTTGGGCGTTTATTCTGACTTGGCTGGATTGGGCACCAGTACCCAGAACGCTGTGCTATTGACATCTTGATGTCGTTTTTGCAGGTCGGGTGGAGCAGAACTGATCTTGTTGGTTGGTTCGTTGGCTGGCTTTCAGTTGAGTTGCCTTCCGATTAAGAGGTTGTCGGTCTGGCCGCCTGTCTCACCTAAACGTGCATTAGTGTTACTTCCCTGGACGACCCTTGGAACCTACTGAGCGCTGCTCCTTGTGATTTACATAGTGACTTCCTTTTTAGTCTTAAGTACTCTGTGTGGCCTTCAGCCGAGTTTTAGCTTATTAAAATTGCAAGGCTTTTCTTCTTAGGCCTTAAGCCGTAAAAAAATTGTTTCTTGTTTGTTATATGGCCTTCAGCCGAGTTTTCAGCCTTTTCAAATCAAAAGTTGAAAAATTTTGTCTAGGCCTTAAGCTGTAAGAAATATTTTCTAGTTTGTAAGTGGTCTTCAGCCGAGTTTCCCAGCTTAAATTAAAAATTTGAAATTTCTTTGTCTGGGTTTTAAGCTATGAGATTGTTTGGGTTTCGTATGTGGCCTTCAGCCCAGTTTTATGTGAAGCATTTTAGGATAAAGGCTTTAGCCTTTTTTAGTTGAAATTTATAAGCTCTTCCCTTTAGGCCTTAAAATTGTTTTCTGCATGGTGGGTGGCCTTAAGCCGAGTTTTAATCTCTCTGAAATTAAAAATTCAAAATCCTTGTCTTGCCCTTAAGTCATAAGATTGTTATTCTTTAGTATGAGGTCTTCATCCGAGTGTTACACGAAATATTTTAAAATAACGCCTTCAGTCCTTTCAAATTGAAAGCTCTTCTTCCTAGGCATTTAGCCGTTAAATTGTTTTGTTGATATGCGGTCTTCAGCCGAGTTTTCAGCCTATTTAGATTAACCATTGAAAATCTTTGTCGCGGCCTTAAGCCGTAACACTGTTCTTGCTTAATGTGTGGCCTTCAGTCGAGTTCTGTGGGAAAAATTTAAGCTAAGGCTTTCAGCCTATTTATGTTGAAGTTAAAATTTTTTTCTAAGGAAGTGAAATCTCCAGAAGAACTCCTGTACCTCAACTCCTTGCTTAGGCCTTGTGCCTTGAATTTTCGATGTAGCCTTCAGCCGATCTGAATTAAATCAAAAGAGATCTTTCGTTAAAAGCTTGGCGTTTTGATTCTTGCTTGTGTGATTGTGTGTTTTAAGAAATAAAGTTTATATGTTGAGCGCAACTGACAGTAACTTATTTTGGCACCTTTCCACAATATAACCTCATCCGCTCTGTCCTGCTAGCCCAGGGATTTCATACACAGTGATATGGACCGTACCGTTCTCTTATGATCCTAGTAATGCGTGTCAAATTTCATTCGATCCATGTTGCCAAGTCTACTCGATAACGACTCCAGACGATGGAATGACAGAATTAGTCACACTAGAGTACTGTATGTAATTCAAGTTCTCAGAACCCTACCGCCAAATCTAAGCATTGCTACCACCTTCCTTGATAGTTTTCACGTGATGGTCCCATTTCATACCGCATCTTCGTACTATTCCTCAATACTTAAGCGATGTGAGGTGCTTATGAAGTTCACCGAAATCTTGTAATCGAAAACTGTCGGGCCTTTTCCCTTGTTGCGGAAATTATCTTTCATTTATCTCCATTTAAAGAGGGTTGCCACTCATTACACTAACTGTAAATGTTGTCAACGTCTTTCTGCATTTCTTTGCTATCGTCCAATGGTGATACTTCCCTGTATACAATAGGATTCACATCGAAAAAAATTATATGGTGTTTCGTCATTGAACAAAACATTATTCCACTCTTCCAGCCTCCTGCGGCCTCACTGCAAACAACATTAAGGCAGCACTTTTTATCATTGCAAATTGTACAGTTTTGTTCTTAGCGTCGAAAAGTTGTCATAGGTCAGTCAGATAAAGTGGCTGATCATTGTTGTAATTAGAAAATGTCTCTACGTCTGACTGCTACTGCTGAACGTGTTCTATGTCGAAGTTATAGCGCCTATCCACTCCTAAAGTAGAAGCTGTTAAATTTCGTAAGGTCCTGGTAAATGGCCCTCATTAAGCTCAAACCACCTTCTCTCTCTCTCAAGATTCATCCACTTACCACACTGTCTATTCCATTCATATCATTCATTCTGTTCTGCAATTTCGTTTGCATATACACAGATTTATTAAATACACTACAATTCAAATTTATATGTATTTCTGTTGCAACTATGTATTATTCTCCATTAACTACCATAATATTAGCATCTTGCAACTGGGACCAATGATCCGATTTGGCTCGCCTGCGCATAGCCCTACTTTTAACTCAGCGATTAGTTGAACCGTTCCTGTTAATATTGTAGCTACGTCATCACATTTAGATGGTCTGACCTTTCATCAACAAACCTTTTAGTGATATTTATTTACTAGCATGCGGCCATCTTTGACAACGGTAGTGAGTTATTATTCTTTGATGATCGTCTTGTGAACCAAAAACAGTTCATAAGAAAATTAATAATGAGATAAACACTGTGCTCTTTATTTTTAATCGTTTAATTGACAATGTTGCTATCAAATAACGTTAATGTCGAATTAGTAGCGGGGTCAGGGATTTTCTCTGCCTCGTGATGACTGGGTGTTGTGTGATGTCCTTAGGTTAGTTAGGTTTAAGTAGTTCTAAGTTCTAGGGGACTGATGACCACCGATGTTAAGTCCCATAGTGCTCAGAGCCATTTGAACCATTTTTTCGAATTAGTATTTTTAAATGGGTGCGAAGAATTCTAATGCATTTTAATAGGCACTGTTGTTTCTTTCACCATTGACTAAGCACAGATAAAACTAACTATGTTTGTAGTGCCATTTTTAGCCATCTGAATCCAGGTAAACAGCTGGTTTCACGAAAACAGTAAGCTATCACAGACGGCTTTTGTTTAGTTTGATCGCGAATGAACAAATAATTAATTTTGCACAGGCTTTGTCAGATCGCTTTCATAAAACACACACATGATGAGTTCACATACGTACATGTATCACATTGGAACAACCGAAATAAAATGTTCAAACGTACCTACGTTTCGTATTTTAATTTAAAAAACCTACCTGTTACCAACTGTTCGTCTAAAATTGTAATGCCATATATTTGTGACTATTACAGCGCCATCTATCACAAAGCGAAAATAGTGGTCCAAGTAAAACATTCATATTTCTTTACGCACTACACGAATATGTAATAAAAATGGGGGTTCCTATTTAAAAAACACAGTTGATAACCGTTTGACCTATGGCAGCGCTATAAAGCGGGCCACCCATAGCGTCATCTGGTTTCCCCCTTCAAGCTAGACGAGTTTCGTTCTTTGTAGTTTTTTCGTTTGATGCTTATTTCGTGAGATATTTGGCCCGGTCACTATCAATGGACTACCCTATATATATATATATATATATATATATATATATATATATATATATATATATATATATATAAAAATACCATAACATTTTAAACACTTAAGACCTTACAAGCGGCATGTAAAAATTCATTTAAAAATATGTAAATACTTGCTGCATTCAGGAATCACATTTACTCGAAAAATAATATACCATTATTATTATAAATAATATGCCATTTTCTCAAAATTTGAAAGGTGTTTCAAATAAAGGATTAAATATTCTATTAAAGTGTGACGTTATTTGCTAGAGATAGCTGTCGAAGGCTGATGATGTTCAGGACAATGTATTTCTTAACACTTGACTCTCTCCACAGTTTGAAATGTGTGATTGGCACAATTCAATGTGAAGACGCTCTGTCACGTTTACACTTCCTGTGATACCTGCAAGAAGTGAAATCTGTATATTGGGTTAGGAGGAGGGAGAGATATACAGGATGTTCTAAGAACGACCTGAACACCTGATAGTAGGAGCGGCTCAGTGTGACGTCCACTCCATGGCAGTGCATCCTTCTTCGGTGTAATAAATCTCACACTCGACTGGTGAACGTAAATGCATGAATTGAAGACGTGACGCTGGAGTGTCGCCACGTCATTGACTGAAGTGGCGTAAAATACTTTCAAGTGCTGCCGTAACTAAAGGCGTGAGGAATTGAAGTCTGTTGAATGTGGAGGCCTTACCGCATTTCCACTCTGTGGTCGCACGTATGGCTCTATTAATTGAATACCAGAAACACAAGCCCATACTAATTTGAGAAACGGTGTTGGTGCCTTGTTTATTTTTTTTGGAAATTTCGTGGGGTTTTTCATTAGATCGTACGTGCCGACTATGAAGCAACGACCTCTAGTGAACCCGCTTCGTTTCTCTTCGTCAGAAAATTAAATCTTGGACTCAAACAGTCAATCTGCACCCCCCTTTAGCAAGCGCCATTGACAGAATTGTAATTGCCTTAGATTCTGGGCCCGCCGATGATGCTAAGGGTACAGCAGTTTTCGATTAAGCACCGTCCAGACAAAATGTTGACACATGCCTCCCGCTGCTGCTAATGGTTGAAATCTATTTCCAGAATTTTCGTCCAATCTAGGACACGCTCATTCATCTGAGGCGTGTGTTAACCTTTTGGAGTGCTTGACAACCTCTGCCCCTAAGACACCGGAATAGAAGTGGAACAGTTTATCAGATGGTACTTGCAACGTTGATATTTTGAGAGTAGCGTAGAGAGTAAGGAGTTGTGTTCCAATGATAGCTTTTCAAGAATCTTTCTCTGGTTTCGTGGTTTATATTTTTATAAGTTAGTAGCTATTTCTTTTTATAAAAATTCTTTTGCCTTTTGAAATCCCTGCTATTATATCAAACACTTATGATTAATGTTGATGAATAATGATTGTTGTATATGGTATTAAAGGTGCTCAACGAAAATATTTTTCTTGAGAGTAAGCAGAAACTAGCAAACCAAAAACGCAAATATTCACGTTTTGAGATAGTATTTAATTCTGGTAATTTCAGTTTCCCTGTCGTACGCTGTGTGAGGTAAGTTTTAGGTTTTGTAACACGAAAAAACACATATGTCGCATGTAACAGGTGATTGTCATCTACGTACACTTCTGGTCACATATCACACGTGGGTGTTTAACATGCGCAAATAACAATGTAATCTTCAAAGGTGAAACAAAATTGATAGGTAACTGCTTTAAATGTTTCTTAAACAAGCTTCTATCAGTGAAGAATCGGATCAAATTGTAGGAAAACAATACCCAGAAACTTCCTGACAAATTAAAACCGCTCAACGGACCGTTCTAAAACTGTGTCTTTGTTACATATCCTTCCCTGAAGTAAGAACGGGGGCTAATTTTTCTTGCAGGCCGACAATAATAAAAAACGCTCAACAGTTTGATCTGTGACAGATAGTGAATGACCTGTGTGGTTGAAAGACACGTAGCCTTGTTTGTATGGTCATTGGCGTTTATCAAATTTCATCATCGAATTAGAAGCAAGAAGTATGTTGTGTGTCACTGTGGCTGCTATTTAAAAAAACCGACAGCAACGAAGATTATTCATAAAGCTACAGTTTTCATGTGAAAAACTTCCGCCAACGTAGCTGAGTGGACAGCGCACCGGCTTGTCATGCCGGCGGCCCGGGTTCGGTTGCCGGCTGGGCTGGATATTTTCTCCGCTCAAGAACTGGGTGTTTGTGTCGTCTTCAGATGGTTGAAATGGCTCTAAGCATTAAGGGACTTAACTGCTGAGGTCATCAGTCCCCTAAAACTTAGAACTACTTAAACCTAACTAACCAAAGGACATCACACACATCCATGCCCGAGGCAGGATTCGAACCTGCGACCGTAACGGTCTCGCGGTTCCAGACTGCAGCGCCTAGAACCGCACGGCCACTTCGGCCGGCTGTGTCGTCTTCATCATCATCATTTCATCCTCATCTACGCACAAGTCGCCGGAGTGGCATCACGTCAAAAGACTTGCACCAGGCGATCGGGTCTACCCGCCGAGAGGTCCTCGCCACACGACATTTCATTTTTTCATGTGACAAACAGATAAATACACATTTCGTAAGCACTAGGCTTTCGGTGACTACGACATCTCAACTGCCGATTGCAAGAATGATAAGAGCATTTAAGGCGTCCTCCAAACAGGTGCCAAATGACACCGCTAAGGGCAGTTTCACCCTGCAGTGGGTCAACCGTGTTCCAGAGGTAACAACAGTAAATGCTACCTGCTGAGCATAATACCTGCTGTTTAGACGCAGGAGACCGCATCTCCTGAAATCACGAAAATTGCTACGTATTGTTGGCCGTGAGAACGCCAGGAGCCATGCGTCATGTGACACAGACTATGTATACCGCAGATGTGTGGTCGGCAGCGGCACGAGATTACATCGACGGACCGCAGCTATTTAAAAGGTCTTTCACAAATACCCGATATCTTACCGCTCCAACAATAACCGCTGTTGTAATCAGTGACCTGTCCGAAATTAGGTTTGGTATCTTTGTTTTTAGCAGGATGTGTTGGATATGGCTTGCAGCTGCATCCTTCCTTACCGAGGAACTGACCACCCAGCCAGTGATAGGAGAACATGGAATCAGAGCAATGGTACGATCTAGATTAATTAATTAGTTTATTAAAACTTCCTGGTAGATTAAAACTATGCACCGGACCGAGACTCCAAGGCAAAGGTCCCAAGTTCGAGTCTCGGTACGGCACACAGTTTTAATCTGCCAGGAAGTTTCACATCAGCGCACACTCCGCTGCAGAGCAAAAATCTCATTCCGAGAAAAATCCCCCAGGTCGTGGCCAAGCCGTGTGTCTGCAATATCCTTTCTTCCAGGAGTGCTAGTTCTGCAAGGTTCGCCGATGGGCTTCTGTGAAGTTTGGAAGGTAGGAGACGAGGTACCGGCAGAACTGAAGGTTTGAGGCCAGGTGGTGACTCGTGCTTGGGTAGCTCAGTCAGTAGAGCACTTGCCCGCGAAAAGCATAGGTCCCGACTTCGAGTCTCTGTCTGACACATAGTTTCAATCTACCAGGAAGTTTTGAATCAGCGCACACTCCGCTGCAAAGTGAAAATCTGGAATTAATTTATTCATTTTTACATTGACAGCATTTTACCATACGTGAGATTTAAATTACATATCACGAAATCTCCCCGTGCGAACTGTATTTCGATGTTAGATCGCTTGCTTCAGTAACTTCGAACAACACAATCTCCAAGCCACATATTTTTGTAGTCGCTTGCCACATGCGACGTTTATGGCAACGCCTTTATCTTCTTATAGATCTACTCGATATTACTTTGCGAAATTTGCATATAAAAGAGTTCTCTCGGGTATGAAATAGCACTTTATAGTTTAAAAAATGGTTCAAATGGCTCTGAGCACTATGGGACTTAACATCTTAGGTCATCAGTCCCCTAGAACCCCGAACTACTTAAACCTAACCAACCTAAGGACATCACACACATCCATGCCCGAGGCAGGATTCGAAGCTGCGATCGTAGCAGTCCAGCGGTTCCGGACTGCAGCGCCTAGAACCGCGGCCGGCTTTATAGTTAAAGTACTTAGCTTTCTGGGCTAATTTCACATTTAATTAAAGCTTAGCTAGAACATTAATGAATCAGTTGCTAAACGACACAGAACTTATGAAGGGTTTTAGGGGTATAAGTACAGGTATTGTGATCATTGGCACCTTATTATGCACACACTTCAGTGTGTTAATTGTTTCTTTTCTCTGCATCTAGCAGTCTTCCCAGAAACACGTCACGTAATTTACTACCTGATGTCTTCTGTAAGATTGTAACTGTACCCCGCAGTGAACTACGCCTGTCAGTGTAGATTATCCATTACGCGTCCAAGAGTCCACACTTCAATACCTGACTTGCTGCCCAGGGGGAAATAAACACTAATGGCTTACTTGTACCATGCTCACTTGGAAGTACAAACCACTCTAACAGCATAATACTCGTAAAAGCTACAATAATTACTTTGCAAATTAAGTAAATACTAATGCAATGTTTGTTGTTCAGTACTCTGTCGTCATTTATAAAAAATATCTGCCCTTGTACCTAATATAACCCATAGATAAAAATCGGTGTGTGAGATAAGAGTGTTCTCTTTCATCATTTATTTTTAACATTGTGGTAATAATATTCTTGAAAATTGCAAATTAGAGAATTATACAAGAAATAAATTAGATAAACACACTAATCTAAACGAGTAATTTTTCAGGTAATGAAATAAACAAACAAAACGTGTTAAACCACAAATACACAAATTCGGTCTTACAGTCTCACTTCAAAAAAATAAGGTTTTCGTTTTCCAATGTAACTATCCGATACGGTCGAAGACAGCAATTAACAACAAAATAATTGAACAGGTCTCAAATTTTAAATAACTGAGGTGTGACACAAGTGCTAATTATTATAACGATCTAGATGAAAAGTTGCACAACTTTCAAGCAAAATATTTAACAATAAACAGAAAACTTTTCTAAAAAACCCAAAAAGATAAAAAAATCCAATTTAGACCTATCGTCGGATAAACAGATATACGACAACAAAATGCAAGCAATAGAGATATTATTGAGGACGCGTTGTGGGGCTGCACAATAATAAATTTAATTAAAAATTCAAAAGTTCCTACTGAGTTGTGTTTACATGCTATGAGGAAATAGCTGAACACAGAACTAGGTGGAAACAAAATGTGAATAGAATGAGAAATGAAGATCCACCAAAGAATACACTTAATTACAAACAGAAAGGAAAGAATTCACCGATCAACGAAGGAAGCGATGGATATATAATAAAAACGGAACGGATGTATTACTAAATCGTGTATCTAACACAACTACGACAACTGCAATTTCTTCGCGGCAATCCATTTTATACTCATCTACTCTGACGTTTACTCTAGTATGAAGATATGTTTCCGTTCTGTGGATTTTTAGCGCACTGCCACTCCGCGAGCTCTGTTTACACTTATCACTGTGGTTTATGAGACATCATGCCCTGATTGAAGCACTACCGCCTTTCTCTCTAGCAGCTAAGAAAGTTCTTAAACGCGAAGGGTGGTAACTGGTAATTACTGCGCTGTTAACTTCACGTCCATTTCGCAGTTGCGAAATTGTTAGCTGTCAAACAAATGCGTACACAGAAAGCGAACTGCCAACAAGAAATGACTCAGAAATTTATTAATCGGTATTCATTACATGCGACGACAGTTGATCTGACAAAATCGTTCATTTTGCAGGCAAATAGCGAGTAGTCCGTTGAAATATGGCATTTTCCACATCAAACGAAGTAATTAATTACTTCATAGACGTGATGAATTGTAACCTGCAGTCGGAATATTGGCTGACATCTGTAATGCAAAACGGTTTAGTGACATAGCAAATCGTAATTTCAAGAGGGAATTCGCATCGCAGGTATGTGATAGCATTTATAACACAGACGATAGCTACTATCATCCTGCAAAATCAGTCTAGAAAGAGTAAAGCTCTTGAATGCCTTAAGTCTATATTCATGCAAATAAATTAAAAAATTTCGTCAGTGAGCACGCCAGACCTCAAAATATTATCAAGATGACACGTTTTTGATAATCAGGCGGAAATCAATTTTGCCAAAATTACTATTTGACAGGAAAACTAGTGTGCTTGAAGTATGCTCGTAACTGTCACAGTGCTGTTTCCAGGAATATTTCAACTTAGTGGCAAATCTAAACTCTAGAAACTCTAAAACATTTATATAAATAAAAATGGAGATATTCGTTTGTTGAAAATATTAAATCACCGAAAGCTCTTCCTCCATTTCTTTGATATTTTGACACAACGTTGCATACGAATATGCGCGTGTTAGCATATACTTACTGGAGCGCCTTCTGTTGAACGTGATAGCAACACGCCATTTGGGAACGCATTAATATTGCTTGCAGACTTCAGGCAATCGTTACGCGTAATTCCTTAGGCGACACTAACTGACAAAATCAATGCCTGAAATACACTATTTTGTGGCGACATGTAAAGTCGTTGAAATTAACGAAATTTGTGTGTCCAGCTGCAAAACGATGGACAAGCTGAGATATTCTCACATCAATTGTTAGAAATTGGGAATGGAAAGATGCAGGTTTCTCTGACCTCAGAACGAATATCATTGTATCATTACTTCCGCAGTTTAGAGACGTTAAAAGAAGAATTAATTGAGAACGTATTTCCCAGTATTCAAACCATTTATAAAAATTAGGCTGGTTGAGAGAACGAGGTGTTCTTGTTGCCAAGAACAAAGACGTCTATGGACTTTCCAACATTTTTCGAACATTCAAAGCGATATTTTTACATACAAGTCCGTCGACACTGTTTGGGAAACAGAGGAAGCAGTTAATTATTCAACAGCATTTTTTTTTAATTCACTCGATTTTCAAGGGATGCCACCACACGTGCTAACAACTGAAAATCGGCGTGCCAAGTATCGTGTTGCGAAATAACAACCAGCCAAAGCTTTGCAGTAGCACGCGGCTAGCAGTAAAAAAGAAAAGTAATGAGCAACGTCGTAGAGGCAACAGTCTCCAATCTTGACAGGACCTTTCAAAGATGAAGATGTTCTCGTTCCTTGTATTTCTACGATCCCAACGGATGTTGTTGTTGTTGTTGTTGTGGTGGTGGTCTTCAGTCCTGAGACTGGTTTGATGCAGCTCTCCATGCTACTCTATCCTGTGCAAGCTTCTTCATCTCCCAGTAACTACTGCAACCAACATCCTTCTGGATCTGCTTAGTGTACTCATCTCTTGGTCTCCCTCTACGATTTTTACCCTCCACGCTGCCCTCCAATATGAAATTGGTGATCCCTTGATGCCTCAGAACATGTCCTACCAACCGATCCCTTCTTCTAGTCAAGTTGTGCCACAAACTTCTCTTCTCCCCAATCCTATTCAATACCTCCTCATTAGTTATGTGATCTACTCATC